>NC_048232.1:6582269-6696564 GCF_002007445.2 Ailuropoda melanoleuca | reverse complement strand
GGGGGGGGGGGGGGGGCTTCCTGAATCTTGTCTTTATTTTCCTAGAGGCAAAGTCCATTTCCCTTGTTTTTCACAGGTGAAAAGATACAGTGACTTGCCTAAGGCCAGTTGCCTTTTTTTTTTTTTTTAACCTACCTGGAAATTGTTTGGAATTGTAGCCCAGAAGTGAAGTTTCTTCTTCTGTGGCTGAGATTATGGGCGCTCTGAATTGCAGATGGCGATTAGCTGAACAGCCTGCAGCAATATTACTCCGAAGGAATGAAACTTCTGTGGGAGGCATGTGGAGTTACCCAAACAGGAAGGAATCTTCCCAGATGAATTGTTCTCAGCCCAGGTGACAGACTGCAATGCTTTTCCCACCTGTAGCCCTAGGTTTTATGTCGGGCCCTCTGGCTGATCTCTGAGGCTCTGACTCCTGAGTTCCTGGCTCTTGGTTTCAGGATCAGAACACTCTCAGGGGATGGGGGCCAAGCTGTAGGTAGGTTCCCAGTGAGCCCTGTAGGAACTCAGCACTTTTGTCCCTTGATGGGGGGGTTGGTCCAAATGCAGCGTTCCTTGGATCTGTTATGGGACCCAGACATCTCTGTTCCATCAACCTGGGTCATTACAGCATCCACGCCAAGAGGGAATTCTGCATATTCTGTCTTTCACCTAGGTTAGAATTAGGTTTTGCTGTTTTCCTCTCTTCCCATGCTCTTTCCCATTTATGGGCTTTTTGGAATGCTGTAAGGGTATTTCTCTTCTTTTCTAATCTTGATCCAACACTGTGATAAATCTGGGGGGAAAATACAGTCCCTATGACTCAAATTATGAATATTTAAGCAATGCCTGCCATCTTTTACCTACAACTGGACTAACTGATAATGTAGATGGGGGATTCCAGACTTTACAGGCCCACAGTGTTATTGCTACATTTTTTGTGCAAAGGAGATCTTCACCAACCTTCTGCCTCCTGGTAGTGAGTGCTGCTTGGTCCATACGAGTTGGAGAGGCGGTGGTAGGTGTCTGAAGCTATTTCTCAGCATAGCTCCTGTATTTCACCTGGTGCTCCATCAGTTTCTCCTGCCCTCCAGCGAATGGCTGCATGACTGGCTTAACCGTACCTCCGGGGCACAGGGGCACAGCGAACTCTACGTTTTTTCCATTTCCTTTGTTACTTACAAAAACTACCCTATTAAGTTTTCATGAGTATGTTTCTTTCTTTCAAGTTATATAGTATGGTCCCTGATGGTAGGGATCATGGCTTATGTTTCTCAGTAAATGTCGTGGCCTGGACATCTCGTGTTCCAATGCTGGAGAAATAAGCTCAGTTCAGGAGGAGTAAAGAATCTTATTTGGGCCATCTCTTAAGTCTGATTTGGAGCCCCCAGGGTCTTGAGATTACTACTCATGCATCCTTGACAGTGAGCTGGAGTCAGTTACATATCTGTCCATAAACCCTGCTCCCAATTTCTTATGAGGCTTTGGGAAACACCCAAACAATAAAAGGGATCAGGAATTCCCAACTAAAAACAACGATGACAACATTGGTGTCATTTCCAGTTCCAATCCTCGCTGGCACCAGGAGTCTGTCTGTACAGGGAAGCTTTGATTCTGATTCAATCTCCTTTAAACTTGGACTGAAGCGTTGCCATAGCGATCCCCTGAGACATCAGATAGTCATCTCAAAAATGAAAAACCAACTTCTCTTGTTCTTCTTAAAGCTTGTTTATTTTCTTGGAAAACCTATTTTACAGAGGAGGAAACTTCAAAGAAAATACTTGAGATCAATCACAGATCATAATACCTGAGAGAGGTTGGGCTTTCCTTCTGACCACTGCTATGTTAAGTGGTCCCCAGCCTATTCCACAATTTGAGGAAGGGAAAGGCCTGACATGAACCTGCAGAGCTGGCGAAGACCTTGCCCAGAATGGCTTTCTGTGGACAGTATCTCAGACACAACACCTTGTTTTAGAGAGAGAAACCGGTATCATCCTATTAATTGTTTGGTTCTCATTTGGACCCAGGGTGGCAAGTGTCAACCTGAATTCTATACTATTTCTCCTATTCTGTGTTCTATACACTAGGAGACTCTGTAATGGCTTATAATGATAATTTACAATTATATATATATTATGTATATATTATATATTATATATATATTTGCCCCCCAGGGGAGATCAAAGAGGATTGGGATTAAAACAGTACTGTGATTACTTTAGCTTACCAAACAGAAATATCTTTATTGTTTTTTTCTATTGTTATTGTTAATTTGTAAAAAACTGAGATGACACAGAAAAGTTTGAAGAAAAAGAATTCAACCACCTGAAGGTAGCAGCCATTAGAATGGTGGTGCACTTTCTACACATATAAACACTGACGCTTACAAAAATTACATCATGTTGGGACACCTGGGTGGCTCAGTCGTTAAGCGTCTGCCCGGCTCAGGGCGTGATCCCGGCGTTCTGGGATCGAGCCCCACGTCAGGCTCCTCCGCTATGAGCCTGCTTCTTCCTCTCCCACTCCCCCTGCTTGTGTTCCCTCCCTTGCTGGCTGTCTCTCTCTCTGTCAAATGAATAAATAAAATCTTTTTAAAAAATTAGATCATGTTAACTATAATGTTTTGTTACCAGATTTAGTCACTTAAATGTGTCATGGATATATTAATCAGGTTATTCTGTGGTCACAATGTCCTAAAAATCTCAGTGTCTTAAATACCACACCTTTCTTTCTTTCTTTCTTTCTTTCTTTTTCTTTCTTTCTTTCTTTCTTTCTTTCTTTCTTTCTTTCCTTCTTTCTTTCTTTTCTTTTCTTTTCTTTTCTTTTCTTTTCTTTTCTTTTCTTTCTTTTTTAAGATTTTGTTTATTTATTTGACAGAGAGAGAGAGATAGCCAGTGAGAGAGGGAACACAAGCAGGGGAGTGGGAGAGGAAGAAGCAGGCTCCCAGCGGAGGAGCCTGACGTGGGGCTCGGATCCCAGAACGCCGGGATCATGCCCTGAGCCAAAGGCAGACGCTTAATGACTGAGCCACCCAGGCGCCCCCACACATTTATTTCTTGCTTAGACAACCTGCTCATCTTGGGTCGATGGTGGTCACTTGAGAAGTTGGGTCCGATGAGCAGCTACCATTTCCAACATTGCTAATTACTGTACCAGAAAGCAAAAGCAGTTCGGTAGGATCGTAAGTCTGTGATTAAATCACTTGACCCGGAAGTGACAAATGCTACTTACATTCCTAACTTACTGGCTGGAGCTAGTTGCACGGCCCCCTGCCTTCCCGCCGTGGGCCCAGGACATGCAATACTCCTGGCAGACAACTAAGGAAATGTTTGTGAACAGCACTGAAGTACAGTAAAGTGAACGTTTCTTGATGCCAATAAATATAGATACACACCATTCTTTTCTTTTCTTTTAAAAAAAGATTTATTTATTTATTTGAGAGAAAGAGAGCTCGATTCAACCAGGAGGGGCAGAGGGAGAGGGAGAGAGAATCCCAAGCGGACTCCGGGCTGAGCGAGGAGCCTTGATGTGGGACTTAGTCCCACGACCATGAGATCATGACCTGAGCCAAAACGAAGAGTCGTATGCTCAACTGACTGTGCCACCCAGGTTCCCTATACATTGTTATTTTCTATAGCCGTGTAATTAATCCATATATCATAATATACTGAATATATTGAATAATATACTGAACCAGACCGCTTTTTAAAGATATTTTAGTCTTTTTCTAATTATTAACAATTGTTTTAAAAGAATTTCCTTATTTTTTTTCCTCTTATGGTACTTTTCTGTAAGTAGAATTTCTAAATTAAAAGACATGCATACTGATGGGAATGGAAAAATGTTGCAGCCACTTTGGAAAACAGTTTGGCAATTTCTTAAAAGGTGAAACTTCAATTTACCCTATGACCCAGGGATTCCACTCCTGGATATCTATGTCCAGCACAAAGACTTGCATGTGAATGTTTATAAAAGTTTCACGTATTCGTAAAAGCCAAAAACTGGAAAAAACCTGAATATCACCGGGTGAATGGATAAACAAAATGTGTCATATCCATACAATGGAGTATTATTTAGACATGAAAAGGAATGAAGAACTGATAAATGCTACAACAGGGATGACCTTGAAAAGATCATGTTAAGTGAGAAAAGCCAGTCAATGAAGACTATATATTGTATGATTCCATTCTTTGAAATGTACAGAATGGGCAAATCCACAGGGACAAAGCAGATTAGTGGTTGGGAGGTGACAGGTAAGGGATGCAGAGTTTTGTTTGACATAATAAAAATGTTCTAAATTGATGGTGGTGATGGGTGCACAACTCTGAATATACTAAAAAGCATTGACTTGTGCACTTTACATGAATGGGTTATATTGTTTGTAAATTACACATCATAGAAATGTTAAAAAAAAAAAGATACACATCAAATCCAGGCATATTTTTCCAGTTTTGATCAACACTATCCAGCTGCCCGCCGGAGAGGATGATTTGTTACTCACAGCAATAGTAGCTAGCACTTTATTGGAACGGTGATTTGCTATGAATAATGTTCAACATCCAGCTAGGACTTTTAAGTTAGTCAGAATCGCTGATTAATCAATACAATTTTTTGTAAATGAGGATTTTATCACCTTCCCATGCCTCTCCTCCCCATGTGGGAAAGTATAGTTAAATAACCAGAAAAAACATAGAAAATTCAAGGTAAGTTCAGTTTTACTTGCAGAGTTTCTTAAGTTTGAGTTGAATAACTGAGCCCCTTAGTGTAGAACTGAATACATTGACTCATTTTCACAGACACAATAGCAAAGAGCTTCTTTTGAAGCCAGAAATAGAATAAAACGGAATACAGATATTCTGATGAATTCTTTGCGCTTGTCATTTCATGCTCCTCCAACAGACAGAAGAACACGCAGGGGATGAGATAGTGCTATCACGGCTGAAGCAGTCAACCAGGGCTGAGGGGGATGGGTTCTAGCTCTGGCCCGCAGCTCCTTCATCGAAGGTCCAATCTACTTTTCAGGATGGACCGTCTCTTCTGTGAATTTGAATCGGTCTTAACCCCCCTCATGTAATGCATTTCAGAATGATATTCACAATCATATTTCCTAACTCTCTCCTTCTTATAGGTTGGACCCAGGGTGCCGAGACAAGCCCGACTGCTGCAAAGGCTGGTATGTATATTCCTGGTGCATCTCCAGTGTCTGTACCCTCACGACTCTGTGTATTTTGGACCAGGCCCTAGCTTTGCTTGCAACTCCTCCAAAGCTTGTAAAGTTGCTTGCGGAAGAATGCTGACATTAAACAGTGTAGCTTTCATAAGGCTTTCTTGAAGTGGACTTTTCTTTCTGGAAAGAGACCTGATTATTTCAGAAGGGCTCTAAGGACAAAGGATGGAGTTTCAAAGCCTTTAAAAAAGATAAGAAACTTAAATGAACCTGTACTTTTCATGGCATTCTTACACAAGAAATAAAGGCTTGGTAGTGAAGTAAACAACTAAAGCAAGCAGAGAGTCCGCCTTGGTAGCTTACGGCTTCACGGAATGGCGTTGAGCAGGGCTCTTGGTGCGTGTTGGAGGCGATCAGATTGGCATTTGGGCAAGCGTTCAGGGACTTGAAGAGCTTGTTTGAACCAATCCCCAGTCTTCCTCACACTGCGTATGCAGACATGTATCAGAATGTGAGGACATGCCTTTGGGCTCCGGATGTGGATTGGGCAGCAGTTCCTCAGGGGTTAGGCATCCCTCCAGCGCCTCTCTACACCTGGGCGGTGTGTGAGTCAATTCTGGCTTTAGCATGACCCATGTCACGATCATTACCGTCTTTGCCGGGCTGCGACATTGTGTTCTTATTATTCCCTGCTTGGTTCCCCTTCTCCCTCCCTTCTCCCGATCCTCCCAAGTTTGTTAACTTCATGATGATACTTTCATGTTTGTCTCCATGTTCACATAATCGTAGACAGACATACATGAACATAAACACGTCAAGAATTGTGAAGAGCCTGGATTTTCCCCAGCTTGCAAGCCAAGGAGTGAGTTTGTTGCCATTGCATGGATGCCAGCAGAAAGAGGAGACTCCTGGGTCAGAGACAGAGGCTGATTATTGCTCACAGAATAGCAGTGCCAGAGTGTCAGAGTTTGTACCATTCCTGGGCCCCATCCCATTCCCGAATGTTCATACGGAGAGCGCCTGAAGGCACCAACACACGAGAGGAGGAACCGCATAGGGAACCTGACTCTAATGAGGACTAAACCTGCCTGATCTTTGTCCCTGGACAGGCACATTCTCTTTATTATTCTAGATACTAAACCAGCTTCCCCTTTGTTCTGGAGGGAGATCCCACCTCACTCTTCCAGAGCTGTTCCCTATCCAGACATCCTTGAAAAGACAGTTTAGAACAAAGAGCTAGTGCCCCTGCTCAAAAAATGGGCAGAAATACCAGGGACTCCTGGAGAATAGTCTCCCGGCAAGACCTGTACACATATTCATTCGTTCATGCATGCATTCATTCCAACTGGTCTTTTTCTGAATGCTTACTATCTACCCTGCACCACTGTAGGCACTGGGAATACAGCAACGAACAAGACAGACCAAAGACCCTGCCTTTCATTGACCTTGAATTCTAAAGTGGGGCAGAGATAGACAAAAAAACAAAGTGAATAAATGAATGGTATTAGTAACGGAGAAGATGACAGGTGTCACTGAGAAAAAGAACACGCCAGAAAAAAAGGGTGGAAACAGACATTTGCATATATGAGATTTCTGATCATCGCTTTCAAACAGTGGGATCATATAATGACAGCTAAGGCTCACTGAGGGCTTGCTGTGTGGCTGGCATTATTCTAAGTGTGCCACGTGTCATAACTCAGTCACTCTTGTACAATTCTGTGAGGCTTTATAGACGAGAGGCTCAGAGGGATTGACTGACTCGCCCCAGACTACATGTTTGGGAAGAGGTGGCAGAACCAGAATTTGAGTCCCACATCTGGCTTCTGTGTGTGCTCGTAACGCACACACCACCTTGTCAAGTACAGGTCTTTTTTCCCATTTCTTACTATTTTCAATCCACAGTGTGTCATTTGGCCTAACTGTAGCCATTCTTTCAGATAATGAAAAATATTCCATGTTTTTGGCACACTGTAATTTATTAAGCATTCTCCTTAATAAATTGAATGAGCTTTCAATTTGTCTGCAGTTTCTTGGCCCCCATAAAAAATGTTGCAAAAATTTTTTTTTGTTTATTCTGTTATGTGGATGCTGTTTAGTCTATGGCCTAGATTTTCAAGAGAAAGATTGCTGGATCCAAGTGCATGGACATTTTACATTTTGATAGATGTCGGACTGCTTTTGAATACTATTGCTCTTAATACTATCTGTGTTAATTCCATTTCTATCAGCAATGATAAATATGAACATTTCTGCCAGCAAACATACAGTCACTCTTTTTGGCTTATCAGTCTCTTAGATACAAAGTGCTGTCTCATTGTTCCTTTAACTAGCATTTGCCTGACTACTTACAAATTTAGGCTTTTTTTCCCTGTACATTTATTGGCCATTTAGAGTGGTTCTTTTGTGAATTATTTGTGTGTGTGTGCATGTGTCCTGTACCCATCTTTCTATTATGTCTTTTACACCCCAATGGTCAGTATGTTAGAGATCTTTGTATGGAGAGCTACTCTGTCTTCCAAATTGGAAGAATTCCCCTGTCCAGATGTGTCATTTGTTGATTAACTTTGTTTATGATATGTTTTCCATGTAGAAGTTTTAAGTTCTTTAATAATAAATAAGTTTATCTTTCCTTTATAGCCTTTGAGTTTTCATTTTTGGTTTTGAAGATTTTCTTGACCCTTAGAATACGTATATAATCACTTAGATTTTCTTAGAAATCTCTAAGAATTTTAAAAGTCTTACTTTCACGCACATTATGAATTTTTACCATTAACTCTATTTATACATCCAACTGGTACCGGAATGATCTTTCCCGCAGTAGACCTGATGCATTATTCTCTTTTGCAAATGTCTTTGGTGACTCCACGTTCCCTACGGGATAAACTCCAAGGACATGTAAGGCCCTGTGTGATTTGACTGTGTTGCCTCAGTTTATCCTGTGAGTCTCCCTTTCTTTCATGATCTAGCTGTCCACACTAATTTGAAGGTCTCTGGATGTTCTCTAACTAATGAATAGAATGTGGACGGCAACAGCTGTTCCTCTCCTATCACTGCCAGCTCATGAACCACAGGGATTTGCTTGATTTTCTTGTGAATTAATTAGATACCCTTTTTATGACACTCTCTGTCAACACATATGCAAAGAAAATTTGTATTTTACAAAGCAGGGGGTATCTTTGTATCTGAGTATCCATGGTCCTTAACAGATAGTGTCCTGGTTTTCACTGTCATCATTTAACCTCTTAGTGGCAGAATCGTGTCTTGGCATCTTCTTCATAGCAGGCATTCTAAAGTTTATACTTGGGGTTTGTTTTAAGCGGATATGGTGAGACATGAAGACCTGGAATTGACCATCAGGAAGGAAAAAGTTTATACTCAAGGTCCCAAGGAACAGGAGGTTGTCTGGGATCTGGCCCTGGGGTGACTTCGGGAAAGGGGGATCTTGGCTTGGTGTGCGAGAGCTTGACAAAGGAGGTCGCTGGGAGTGTGGGCTCTGGATGGGTGGGTTGTGCGTCAAAGGTGGTGGGCTCACGCAGGAGTAGTGTGCTGTCTCTAGGAATTAGCTTTCCCTGGGAGGGACAGTCTCTTCAGGAGCAAAGCCCCAAATGCCAGAGCATCAAGAAGATAGAAAATATAGTCAACCAGCATGGTGCTGGGCGTCGTTACCTCACTGAGGGCTAGTTACGTGTGTGTCTGTCTCTTTTGTCCCAGCTCCAGCCATGGTGGTTTCTCTTTCGTTAGGAGGTGTATAGAGTAGGTTTTTTTCTTAACATAAACATGATAATTGCATTTTATGTTTCCTTTCCTCTGATCACAATGAAAGGTTCCTCAGTAGAATGCCTTACTACAAACAGTCTAGAGCTGATGCTACCCTCTGTCTACAGAGGAGTAAAGTTGTGTCACCCAGGTGGCAAATACAGCCCCCAGGGAGGTACCTTGCCTGAAAGTCTCCTGCCTCAGTAACAACAATATGGTCTGGGTTGTTTTTCTCAAAAAGGAGAGACATGAAGGTGCATTGGAGGTCTCTGGAACCAGAGTCCACCAACCGCCAAATGTCAACCTTCTCCTTTATGAAGTGAGGGGATGCGGGAGTTACATGATTTCGAAGGTTCTCTACCATCTCCAAAATCATTTCTTCTAATTGTCACAGAGAACCATTAGACCAGAATAAAACAACAAAAGGTTAATCTTCTGGGAAGAGTCCTGGTTCTGACCAAACATGGCTCAGTTAATTTCCAGATGGCATCTTGGGTAATTCAGGACATCCTCTGGGTGGCTTGATTTTAAGTGACTCACATGAGTCACACAGAAGGCTTTGGTCCCTTGAGCAGCTAATTAAGACACTCCCTGCCTCAAACTGCTTTTCCATCTGCTTAGCCTTTGTAGGAAAAATAATGAAGAAGCTGTTTTGTCACAGAAAGACTTGATTTTGCCTCCGATTTTCCAGTTGACATCCCCAAATGAAGTAATGGGTTAACTATAAATATGGAAAGCATGTTGGATTTTTAAGAACCATGCATTGGGAAAAACTGAAGCAACTATTTTCTGTCCTTCCTTTTATGACAAATTTTCATGAACCTCTGCCTTTCCAAATTCTGCGTTTGGCCTTGGCCATGGCGGTTTCCCGAAAGTCTTGTGTACCTGTCCAATGTTCTTCTCACAACGCACCCCCCTTTCTAATTAAACCGCTCGATTCTTTGTTCCAGGCATGTGCTAAGGCTCCATCCTGATTCTATGCCTTTTGTGTTTTTAGAATGTTCTTTTTGTTCTCTTTCACCACATGCAAATTCTACATCTATTTTAAAACCTTTTCTTACTTTTACAGACCTCACTGATTTCTCTTTCTTCTGAACTCTGGAAGGTCTTCCAGGCAACGAGTGAACATGTACAACTCTAGATATCTTCCTGTGTTGCTTTCTCTTTTTTGCACTTTCTTCCCAATGTGATCATAAGCGTCTTGAGCAAAGGACCCGCGTGTAGCAGTTCTTCCCAGTCCTTCATGGAATTTAATCTAGAGTAGTGGTTAAAAAATTCAGGTTAATTACCATTTCTTTTTTGGGGAGATGTGTATTTTTCTTTCACTGTTCAAGATTCAAAAATTCAGTTCCAGTAATGTTTTTGACTTTTACTCTATGCTGACAGCTATGGGTAAAAAAATAAATAAAT
Organism: Ailuropoda melanoleuca; assembly: GCF_002007445.2. NCBI lineage: Eukaryota > Metazoa > Chordata > Mammalia > Carnivora > Ursidae > Ailuropoda > Ailuropoda melanoleuca. The sequence goes on along the minus strand of NC_048232.1, from coordinate 6,686,252 downwards.
AAAAGGAATAAGTCACAGTCCCGCTCTGTGTACCATCTCGTAGGGGCAGGGGAAGGAGTGAGCAGCTTGGGGGTGGGGTAGGTGTGGGCATAAGCGGCTTTAGTAGATTGTAGGCTGAGGGCGCTGTCTGGTAGGGCAAGGGCCACAAGGCATAAGTAACAGTGGGGGCTCCTGTGGGAAAACAGTAACTGGGCAGAAGCAATAAAACTAAAATAGTTTCTTGAAACTTTTCTCAATCTGTCTCTTGGGCCCATAAACTATGAATCCTATTTTTGATGTAATATTGTGGAAAATTTCTACCATATCCATAATTTGAGGCCAAAAAAAAATACCATAATGGTTCAGCTTAGTGTTTTGTCAGGTGTCTTCTGATTTCACATTTTAATTTTAAGTGTAATGAAATGGTAATTGACAACTCCTGAATAAGGACAACTCAGCATGACATCACAAACAGTCTCAAGGGTACCAAGTGAAGAAAATTTTGAAGTATTGTCAGATCAGTGCTGGGCAAGGATTATCTTCTGAAGGAGCTAGATTTCATTTGGAATGGCCTGCAGCTGGAGCTGCGCTGTGCTTCTCTAAGCTGGGAACTTCCTACGTTCTCTTCCCAGCTATTACTCTACTGTTATATAAAAGAGGTAAGTGGTAGGTCACCGTGGCCCAGATTCAAAGATTAAATGAATTCAACTCCACCTCTCAATGGCAAGAAGAGCAAAGAATTTGTGTCATCAAAAAAAATTTGTTCAATTTTTTCATTATTGTATTAAAATACACGTAACACAAAAGTTACCTTTGAAGCCATTGTAAAGTGAACAGTGGTATTAAGTACATTCACACCATATACACACATTACCACCATCCATCTCCAGGACTCTCTCTCTCTCCCTCCCTCTCCCTCTCCCTCTGCCCTCTCTAAAATATATAAATCTTTTTAAAAAATTCATTCACGTTGTAGCATGTGTCAGAATTTCCTTCCTTTTTTTGAGTCATATTCCGTTCTGTGTCTAAACCACATTTTGTTTATCCCTCCATCTGTCAATGGACACGAGTTGCTTCCATATCTTGGCTCCTGTGAATAATGCTGCTCTGAACATAGGTGTATAGACTGTGGCCACTTTTTATGTAGTCGGAACAGAGGACATTGATGAGCAGAATAGGCTTGGAATAAGGAAAAATCTAGTAAGAACACAGTGAAAATGGCTGCTCACCCTCAGCCTTAGTGTCTGTGAGACGGTTGGCATTGGTGGGCGTGGGGAGCTGGGAGTATGGGACTTGGGTCTGATCTAGACCAGTAGCCACCATTAGTCCCCGCAGCCTATGGTCATGCGGGAATGTGCATCCAGAGTTGCTCCTGCAATCTGTTACAAGAGAAACGGGCATTGTGGATTTTTATGTGAACTTTCCAATTTTTAAATGTTGTCCCCTTAATGAAAAATTTTAAAAGGTTGTGCAAATCAAATAAAAATGCCTGTGGTCTATATAATTTGAGATTTCTTCCTGAAACACACCAATCAGTAAAGGTACATAAATGACTGATAATCAGGGTTTTGTCTTTTTAAATAGTGCAGACCAGGGATCAGCAAACTTTTACTTAAAGGAGTAGGTGCTTCAGGCTTTGCAAGGCTGTATAGTCTGTCACAATTACAGAGCTACTCAAATGCTCTACCTTGCAGCATAAAAATAGCCACAGACGATATGCAGACGAATGGATGTAAATGAATTTATGTCCCAATAAAACTTTATTTACAAAATCCTGTGGCCTGTCTGCCGTAGTTTACTGACCCCTGGTATAGATGAGTCAGAGGGCAGGGGCAAACAATCAGGAAAAATAATCATAAAGAGTTGATGGGGGATAGGGGACTGGTTAATTAAAATATAGAGCATCTATAAAAAGAAAGTCCTATGCATTTATTAAAGGAAGAATAAGAGGGATTGGTTTGTACGGTGGCAGATTGCATTTTTCAACGATAGCAGCACTTTGATATTCCACTCCTCCCACTGAGATAGATAGGGTATGGATCTGAATCTGCCTTTGAATTCAAATATACTTTTGCAACTCTTTTGCCCAGTAGAGTATGGTGGAAATGCTGCTATGTGACTTTCAAGGTTAGGGCATAAAAGGGGATATAGCTTCCACCTCGATGTTGGGAAATGTGCACTCATGAAGCCTCTAGCCTCCACGTCATCGGTCAGACTAATGTGTGAGGCAGTCCGTGCTGTGAGTTAGCCTGAACTTGACCATGTGGAAGGACCACATAGAGAGGCCCTGGGACAACATGAGATAGAGAGATGTCAGCCAGCCCTGAGCTGCTTCAGGAGCTCACTCTTCCAGCACCAGCCTCCCCCCCCCGCCCCCTGCCGGCCAAGTCTTTCTAGAATTCCTGACCACAGAAACCACAAGAGAAAATGCCATGATTGCTATTGTTAAACCACTAAGTTTTTAGAGTGGTTTGTCATGGAGCATTAGATAATTGGAACATGCGCAGATATAGAAAGAGGAACACACTGTACTGTTAGGTGAAATTAAAGCAAATCAATACAACATGTATTTATGGAAGGATATCCCAAAAACTATTAATTTAAGTATTTCCTCTGGGGAACAGACCTGTAGGTCTAGGGCGGGAGGGAGACCATCATGTTTCCTTTTATTTTCTGTGTAATTTGAGGGTCTTACCATGTGCATATGTTACTTGATACTTTTTTTAAAACTGGTTTACATTTTAAAGTAGAGAATGATAACTGGAATTTTCTGAGTTTGTGGGATTTTTTCCTTCATTTTTTTTTTTTTTTTTTTTTTTTAGGATTGGTTCCTTTTTACCTCATGCATCTATAGAATTTAACGTTGTGCACAGTGGTATTTAGACCCTTCACAAATTCACATATATAAGAATGTAAGGATATTGGAGATAAAAGAATATGTTGAAACATGGATAATTTAGGAAGAAAACCTATTTCCAGGGAAACCTAAGTGAAAGTAAAATACTGCATCTCAATTTATGCTTTAATTTATCTCAGGGTTCCATTTTGATAAGATGAGGAATTACAAATTTTAATTTATAAAAACCCAACCTGTTATTGTGCTTTTAAGATCATTATCTTTACCACCTTCCCCAGCCTTCTTATTATTGCATTTACTGAAATATGGTGTGTGTGTGTGTGTTTAAAGATTTATTTATTTATTTTAGGGAGAGCATGGGCACATGCACAAGTGGAGGGAAGGGCAGAGGGAGAGAGAGTCTCAAGCAGGCTCCACGCTCTGTGCAGAACCTGATGCAGGGCTTGATCCCACAAACTTGACTGAGATCATGACCAAAGCTGAAATCAAGAGTTAGACGCTTAACCAACTGAGCCACCCAGGCACCCTGAAATGTGTTATATATTTTTAATGAGATCATTTAACAGAAGCATTTGGCTAAACCACATCTAGAATCGCTTTTTAATCCAAGTCACTTCTGGAGAGACAGATGTTGTCCTAAGGAGACTAGATTTTCATGGAGACTATTTACAATCAAGTATTCCTAAAAATTCTAGAATAGTTTCCTAAAACCCAGTTTTATTCCTTACTTTCGGCTTTGCCTTAGATTCCTGGGTCTCAGACATGGGTGTTATTTTAGTGATTCATTTAATTCCTCTTAACTTAGAGATGAAGAAATATGAAGAGGGCCACCTCCTTGTGTTACTTTAAAACAGTGGTTCTCAGGCTTGAACATCAGGATCCCTTGGAAGGCTTGTTAAAATACAGATTTCTGGCCCCATCCCCTGTGTTTCTAGTTCTGCAGGTCTGGGATGGAGTTTGAGGTTCTGTGTTTTTAACGAGTTTCCAGGTGATGCCCATTTTTGCTAGTTCTGGGACCACACTTGAGAACCACTGCTTTGACGTAATTCCTTCTGCGACCAAATCGGAGAATTTATCCTCTTGCAGGTGAAAAAATCTTTCAAATGTGTTTAGATTTTTTTCTACTTGATCATCACTTCACTGAACCTATCTGCTTATCTTTTTCCAACTTTCCAACTTTTCCGATCCAAAGATACACATTCAACACTTTCCCTGAGCCTGTTGCCATTTGTTTTTATCCTTTTGAGTCACCAAGACCAGCAATTTAGCCACAAGGATGAATAATCCCTTGACCACGCGCCCATTCTGGCCTTGCTCCTTAGTGACTCCCCATCTTGCGGCTGTTTGTGCGTGTTCTCGGTGGGCTTTCAGCTGAAGGGGGCTCAGTCCTACCTCTCTAACATGTCATATAAAGTATCTGTCCAGCTTTTGTTGGTTTGCTGTGAAAGGTATGATTTGACTCCAACATTTAAATATGTTTAAACTGTGCTGCTCTGTGAAACTCTCTTGAAATGGGGTTTAAGGTTCCCTCTGTATATCACAAGAGAAATATGCCTTGATATCAGCAGGTCATCATCTTATATGTATTTAAAAACTAGCTTAGGGCTGGAAAGAAATTTAGAGAGCAGATGCAGGTTGAGATAAACATTGACTAGGTAGGTCAGTTCCCGTAGGGAAAAGGAGAATCCTATCAGAGTAACCTGGTTCCATTCAGCATTTATTGAGAGCCTGCTGCATGCTGAAGACCATGCTGGGGTTTGAGTACACAGAGATAGAAAGACGTATCCACAGAGGCAGCCTAGCATCATGGTGGTGAGTACGGACTCTGGAGCAGGTGGGACTGAGTTCAAGTCTCATCTCCATGAATGCTGATGGGCCAGTATGTAAGCTTGCAAGCTTGACTTCTTCTCATGTATGAAAAGGAAATAAAAAACACCTACTTTGCATGTGTGTCCAACTCCATAATGAGATAATGCCTTGCCTTGGTCGGCTTGGGCTGCCATAACAAAATATCATAGACTGGTAGTAAACAACAGAAATGTATTTTCTCAATGTTCTGGAAGCTGGAAGGTTCAAGATCAGTATCAGACAGGGTTCATTTTCTGGTGCGGACTCTTCCTACCCGGTAATGACCACATTCTCACTCGTGCAGCCTTTTCTCTGTGTCCACATGAGCAAGAACAAGCTCTCTGGTGTCTTCTCTTGTGGGGCACTAACCCCATCATGAAGGCCCTCATGACCACATCGAAGCCTACTCACCTCCAAAGGCCCATCCCAAGGACCACCACATTGGGAATTAGGGCTTTACCACATGAATTTGTTGGGGGGTGGCAGGGGACACAAACATTCAGTCGGCGCCTCTAAGTTGTTCAGCCAGTTCTTGGAGTTAGGGAACTGCTCTGCTGATTTCCTCATTAAGGCTTCCTACCTTCTTCAGCGTCTGCTGCCAGCTGCCATTGGATGGAGCAATGTTGCGAAGGCTAGAAATACACTGAAAAGTTTTAACCAGCTTTTAAATCTGCTCCATGTAGCAACCGTTCTTACCAGAGGCTTAGGGGATAAATTTAATTAGCATACACTTTCCTTTTTCTGGAAATACTGTCTTGAGCTCAGTATCCATTCCCACTTTCCAGTAATGTGATTGTAGTCTCCATGGGAAAGTTCTGGAATCTAGTTTCTCTAAGTGGATATTGAATTAAATTTGAAAATATGAGAATTTCTTTAGGTGTACCCTGATGTGTTCATCGATTCATGATCCTGTAAGTGTGATCTAAAAATTTATAACAGAAAAGCATCACAGACCTCACATACCTCACTTCTAAAATTCGGGCACTTCGTTAAAATACCTCAACAGTGTGTATTCTCGGTTAAATAGGAAATCTTAACTGTGTCCATTTGTTCAAGTGAGGTTAGAAGATGCGCGTCTGTCTCATGAGCTGGTTGTCTAACCACAGTTGTTTTACGAGTGGAGAGAGTGGTGAGTGGGAAAGCCAGGACCAGACAAAGAAAGACGAAAGGAATCACATGTCAAAGGCTCCCAAGTTGAAGATTTTTTCTCTGATGAAAACAGAGCCTCACACCCACCCCAGAATGGTTGATTCCCACTGTCACACTTCCCTGAAAATACCACATGTTTTAATTCCAACAGAAAACCAAACCCTTGATGACGGAATTCTCAGTGAAGTCTACCATTATTTCTCGTTATGCCTTCACTACTGTTTCCTGTAGAATGCTGAATAGAGCTTCCAAGGACCAAGAAATTGAGTTTCAGATGCAGATTCCAGCTGCAGCTTTCATCACCAACTTCACTATGTAAGCAGCACTCTGGTCAGAGACCCTGGAATGGAGATGTGTGTGGGGTGGCCGGGGTGAGCCTGAGAAATTGTGAGCTCCACAGCCTTTGGGCATGAGAATTTCTCCCAGCAGATGGCATGTGGCTCAGAAGATTGACTCCCTCCTTCCCGTTCTCCTCCCTTCTCTACCTTCCTTCTTCCCTTTCTCTCTCCCTTCCATCCCTTCTTCTTCCTTCCCTCCTTTTCACGATCTCTTCTTTTATTCTGTTCCTGTCTTCTCTTGCCTTTGATTCCCCCTTTTTTCCTGTCTTTCTCCCCTTCCCTCCACAAATGAGTGCCCACTCTGGGCCAGAAGCACTTCAAAGTGATCAGTATACTTCTATGAAAAAGACAGTGTTGTTTGGCTGCAGAAATTGCAGTGGGGAGAAATAATAAATAAGTAAATCAATAGATGAGATCGTTTCAGAGCATAGTGAGTGCTTTAAGATGGCAAGGAAGACCGAGAGGGGCTTGTCTAGGGGAGAAATCAGGGAGGTGGCTCAGAAAGAGGCAGTGTTTAAGCTGAGATCTCAATGATGAGATAGTGTGATCCCTATGATATATGAGGTAAACTGTATTTTTTCTTTTATTCTGAACTAGGAGGTAAAGACATTCAAAGTAGGGTGGATTTGGGGGTTTTGTTTTGGGTCTGGGCAAGATTCAAGCTGGTGAATCTTCATGGAAATTTGTTTGAGCAGATCTGATTTCCTCCTGGAGAATCCCAGAGGCACCATGGGTCAGGCCTGACTATTTAGACCTTTTGAAAATTGCCCTAGAATGAAATGAATGATTCCAGAGTAGTGCCTTGGTCTGGAATGCTTTCTTTCTGGATATCCAAGAGTCACATAAAAATATTTTCTAGGGTTGTCATGGTTATGAGAGCCACGTTTGAATTTGTCTTGGAACTGCAAGTTGGTAACACAGCTGTCTCTTGTGTTTCAGGCTCATTGGAGACAAGGTGTATCAGGGAGAAATTACAGGGAGAGAAAAGAAAAGTGGTGATAAAGTAAAAGAGAAAAGGAATAAAACCTCAGAAGATAATGGGTAAGTGCCACTGAGTTAAGGAATTAAAATCCACTTCAGCAAAGGGCCACATTTCCTGTTCCTTTGCCTACCCATCTTTTTCTCTTCCCTTCCTTCAAGGATTTATCTGCTTTTTATTGTTGTCATATAGTAAGTAATTGAATACATATAGTGAACAATATAGCAGGAAAGGGTTTATAATAAAAAGGAACATTTTACCATCCCCATTCTCCAGGTCTCACTTCCTAGAAACATCCACTTCTAATATTTCTGTAGTTTCTTTTTGCAGTGACATCCCTAACTCTGAAACTTACAGTACTCTAGTTTTTTTTAAAATTTCATGATAAACATCTGACACTATCTGTTGATTCTCTGCTGTGAAGAAAGAGGATTTAGCATATGTATAACACTCCCACCTTCCATCTGCATTCCACAGTTTTATATTCTTATCTCTTCTTCCATCAATGTAAGCCGTGTTACACCATCTTAGACTAGCCCTACTATCTTAAATGATAATTTCCTCTCCTTCACTGAAACCCAACCTTTCCTTTCCCATTTCCAGTGCCCATCTTTTTCTACATGATCATTTACTTTTGCACTGTCAGAATTACCAACATCTAAATTCTGATCTATAATGATATGTATTTTCTTTGTTTTGTCTATAACTTGAATCTAAACATTGAAAACCAATAACCAGTATTTGAGTTTTAACGATTACATAAATGGCATTAACTGCAGAGTCACTTGGTATACTAAGATTCTATTTCCCTCTTTACTAGCTCATTTGAAGAAAAGTGATCTGTTCCCTTTGAAGAAAAATGATCTTGGTATCCAGATAAGTTGGTGTGAACATGTGAACCTGTTTTTGTTAGTTAAAAAAAAGGATATAGTTTTGAGAAAGCTTGTTCTTTAAAATCATAGACTGTCAGAAACTTTGCTGTTGGAAATCCTATTAGCGAGAATGGAACATCTCACTCTTGCCTGGAAGATGTGAGTCATGGGTTTACTTTGATGCAAAAAGCAGCCAAGGTCCACAGCTTCAGATAAGGCATTGTTGGACACAAAAGTCCACATTTATCTTAACTTTGTAGTTCCTAAGGACAGAGAACCTCGAGTTTGCTTCTCAGTCCAGGCTGATACTAACCACTTTACACACAGCCCTGCTTTTTTTCGAGCCTCCAAACACTGGTTCATTTGACCTTATCTACACTCCACTTTTTCCCCCAATCCTGTGATATTACCCTGTGTCCTCCTTTGTTTGGCCAGATTCTACATGATGCCTTTGCTATGTAGTCTCCTTTACTGCAGCAGTTTATTAAAACCTAATTTTGTTGGACTGCAGGTGGATCCCAAATGGTCTTTATCAGATGAGTTTTATGAGGATTATGTTTCATTACAATTCATGAATTGTTCATCATTATGCCACAGTTGAGTTCAGTTAGATCACAACATATGCATTTGTTTTTCCTGGAGTTTTTAATTGTCTTTCTTTTTTCTTATGAGATAAAACTTAAATTGTCACTATTAACATCTAGCAAGACACATAACTCTTTTGAAATGGTGACTAAATGAAAGCTATGACCGAGTTTTTCTGCAAGCAATGACATCCATGTTATTGCCAACAGCAGTTGGAAGGCATCACTGATTGGGAGGCACATCCTGATTTTAGAGCTGTCAATCATGGAAGAATGGTGTCTCCAGGTCCATGGAATACTGTCATTACTTTGCAGCCTTGTCATCAATGTTTACCCTGGAATTTCTTTTCATTTTCTTCTGGGTTGCTTTTATTACTCCTTACATTCTTTATCTTCCTCTTTCTTTTTCACTTTCACTTTGCTGGAGTATATTCTGAAGTAATTTCCCTAGAACGGATGTATGAGAGGCAAACTTTCTGAGACCTTGATTAATATTTTGACTGTATACAGAGTTTAAGATTGAGAATAATTTATCGTCTCAACTTTGAAGACGTTGCCCCCAGTGTCTTATAAAATCTGGCATTGCTGATGATGCATCTAGTGTGGACTAACACCACTCTTTTTCTGTGTTTCCTCTACCTGATGTTTTGAGAGTTTACAATGATGGGTTTAAGTGTTAGTCTTTTTTCAGTCATTCTTCCCAGCTTTTAGTGAAGCTTTTCCATCTTAATAGTTGTGTCTCTTTTAGCTCTGGGAAAGAGGAGTGTAGGAAGCCTGTCATCTTAGTTACTTATTCATATAGGGACATGGAGGTCTCCTTCCTGTATTTGATGCCCTTCCCACTCACATCTCATGCTAAGCCAGAGCCTGCCATCTCTCTGACGTTCTGTAGATGATTTGCATCTTGATCCTTTACTGCAGTCCCTTCCTACACAGTCTGAGCTGTAGAGTTCTTGCTCTACTGAATTCCCTATCTTCCAGAAATGTTTTGAAGTGCCGTACCCAATGATGGTTGCCCCTACCACTCATTCCTTTGGTTTAATCCTTTACCATCCCTTTTATGGTCTGTCTACCATCTTGAATCAGAGAACCTTCACTCCAAGCACTGAAACATTTGGAATGGCTTGTATTTTTATATTCTTTGCGATCCTTTATCCTTACCCCAGCCACATCCACCAAACTTTACCAAGTGTAAAAACCCAATATATTAGCCATTTTAAAGTTATATCCGGTGTCAGGCTCATTTGGCCATTCCTGTAAAGAGAAGAATGCAGTTCATATCTTGACCCCAAAACTCTCTTTTCCAGTAGTTCACCTATTTCAATATTCCCTTTCCCATTGGCCCCCTCAAGCCTGACTCAGGGAGAGGCAGGAAAGTTCAGCAGTCTTTGAATTCTGTACTCTTCAGTACTCCTTGAAACTTTGTAACCTTCCTCTAGCGCAGGCCTTTGCTTCTCTTCCCAATACTAACGTGAAGTTTTTCTTCTAAGGACTTTCTTGAGAGAGTGGCCAGGGCCCTGAGGGGATTTGAGGGAACTTGGCTTTCTCTGACTGACCCTGTATTCCCTTTTCTCTTCCTTACAGGGAGAAGGGGACTGATATGTTCAGAGCCTCTGTTGTGATCCCCAGCAAGGACAAAGCTGCCTTCCTCCTCAGTTATGAAGAGCTCTTACAGAGGCGGCTGGGGAAGTATGAGCACATTATCAGCGTGCGGCCCCAGCAGCTGGTGGGGAGGCTGATGGTGGAAGTGAACATTCTGGAGAGGTCTGGCATCGAGTCACTGGAGGTGCTGCCCTTACAGCACAGCAGACAGAAGGGCAGCGGGAGAGGGGAAGGTGAGTGCAATCGCCGGGTGTCCTGTGCTAACTCAGAGCGGGGCGTTGGCTTTACAGAAATCTATAAAACAGATGGCACCCCTTCAACAAAGGCTCTGAGAGTTGTGAGAATCTGAAAGATAGCAACACAACAAAGACAGTGCCCTGTACTGTTTTTGGTTTTTTTTTTTTTAAAGCTGGTTCTATCCGAAGATTTAGAGATGTTTAAGTCATTTGACATACTAATCTTACTTCTGGGCATCTAATCCAGGTGAGGCATCTAAAATATTGGGAATGTTACACACGGGACCCTGTTTGGCAACATTTGTAGTAGCAAAAACGTTCTGTCACCCTAAATATTCAGCCACACAAACGTGATTAGTAAAATATGGTTATGAAAACAATGCAGCATGTGATGGGGGGGAACCACTCTTGTAAACACTCTGTAATGTTAAATATGTTAAGTTTGTTAAATGTGACGTCGACCAAAGATTAGAAAGTTCTATAAAATAATGCTTTTATACAAGGAGGTGAGGGATTACAGGGTTATTTTTCTAAAAATCCATTTTTGAAACACTAAACATTTAACACTAACATACACATTTCAATGATGTGAGACTCCTTCTAAAATTAAATGGTGAAAACTGTGTACTGTACATTTGATTGAGGGTGGGGACATTTTGGTTTATTACCAGGACCACTGTTTAGGTTTTTCTCAAATTCTGATTTTTAAAATCGCACTCTGTTTGTTGCAATGGTAATGATAAATTCCATACAATCTACTCTTAATTACTATATTAATTTCAGCTGATAATTTATAGGAAATGTTCATGGGTGTTGGGCCTCACCCTAAGTAGACTGAGACAGATGTGTCAGAAAGTTGCACCAGGATTAGAATCTCTCGATTTCGGGTATCTGTGACATTGAGGTCCGGGAACGGCTGAGCAGTAAGTGAATTTGCAGAATCTGAATTCAGCCCTTGTGGCCACAAGCAGAGTCTGGAGGATCCCAAGAAGACTGCTTGGCCGAGAATATTTAGGAATGAGATTGAGAGGAGAGTAGAGACATGACTTGAAGAGGGGAAAAGAGAACGCTGTTATTTAAGATAATGTGAAAATACTCAGGACCCAGGGCTGGTGTGTGGAAGATTGAGCTGTGTGGAAGATTGAGCCGTGCAGAAGATGTGCTTTCCTCTTGCCCGCACGCAGTTCCGTTCGTGACTGTCCACAGGACAAGGCGTTTCATCTCAGAGACTGGAGTGTGTCCTGGTTCTGTGGGGGACTCAGGTCTTTTGTTATGTGGTCATTCCCAACACTGAGATTGATACTCTCAATCTAGATCACATTGAAAAATTAAAAATACCATCAAGGTATCTGACTTTTTAAATTTTTATTTATTTATTTATTTATTTATTGATGTAAAGTTCCATGATTTATTACTTGCGTATAACACCTGACTTTTAGAAATGGTGTGAGATACAGCACACCATTCTTACGTCCTAGAGGCCACCGTGTGTGTGGTTCATGCATTTTATTTCAGCTCTTAGCTAGACCCCTGAAAAAAATGACCTAGGCCTTGGAAGACTCTTCTTGCACTGTAAAGCAGGGACAGTAACTCTTTCAGAGGGTAATTGGGAAGTGTGTGTGCACGTGAAATGCCCGGCTCAGAGTAAGGGCTCAATAACGAAGTATTATCATTATTATTATTATTATTATTATCATTATTACCATTATCATCTTATATTGACTTTTCTTGTGCAAATCTTATCTCCCCTATTAGAGCCTAAGTGATTGGGAAGGCACTTCTGTGTCTGATTACTTTGTCTCCTTACGGTATTTAACACAATGCCTTTTAAACAGTAGATAGCTAATTACGTGCTTGCAAATTAGGAAAGAAAAAGAAATACACACCCAAACTAATAACAAAGGATGTTTCAGAATTTCATTTCTTCCTAATCATAATCTCTAGGGAAATTCTCCTATGTACAGCCGTGTGAACGAGGGATGTTTTCAGGAGGAAGAAGATTCCCTACGAGTTTTTGGGATCTCAGGTGGTCCTGCTGCAGTAACGAAATGTGTGCACTTTGCCTCATTTTCAGAACCACCGCGACTCTTCAGGGATGTATGTGTATGAGTTGTGTTGTGTGTGCGTGTGTTATATTTGGAGGCTGTATGAATTAATGATTGTTAGCCGAAAAGTTGTTTACTGTTTGTATTCTGGGCCTGTGAGAATCTCAGAGGAATTTTTCCAGACCATTGATCTCATGGGATGTGTTTATTTTTAAGAAAGTTGTTTTCCTAGTTTTTTTGTACCAAAGCGGATATACTGCCTTCCAAAGCATGGAGATTTCACAAGTGTGTATCCAAGCCAGGTGCAGTGGACCGATTCCCTTTCGGCTGCTCATTGCTGTCCTTCAGCGCTCAGCTGTTACTCTCCCTGCAAAATGGCAGCCCCAGCATCAAGAGGCACAGGAGGTTGTGATGTTTGTCTGGACACTATTGCGTGCTACCAAAAGAAACCCAGGGTAGAGATCAAAACAGAATTGGGCTTGCACCAGAACATGAGCTGTAATCGTGTGAATGTGGACCTATGCCAGTACATTCCTCTCCTAGATCTGGCTGCCGCTAAGAGATCAGACTTCTGGAATTTCTCAAAACAAATCTCTGACCGCTGGACCCGTTTGCATCCTTAGGGATGCACTTCTGGATTGGGATTACTGTGTGCTCCGTACCAGACTCAGAACTTGCTGTATTGTATCTCATTCAGTCTTTATAACAGCCCTCTTGGGTTGTACTTTTTATCCCCGTTGTATTTGTGAAGAAGCTAAGGTTTGCAGAGTTTAAGTACTAGGAACAAGGACTCATATTTAATTATTGTTAGAAACAGAATCAGAGCACAGAGCTATCTGACTCCAACTTCATGCTCTTACCCACTGAACTGAGTACACAGAAGATTGTAAAATCCTTAGGGTGTGAGTTCACATTCCACATCTCTCCCTAGTTGTGTAAGAACGAAAAGAAAGGCTCAAAGCAAAGAACCTGCTTTTGATCAGTTTAGTTGTCTGGTATATCGGGGTCGGGCCCTGAACCATTGCAGCATAAATTCATGGGCTCTTTCTCAGTGTAAAAGCTGCTTCTGTGAGGTGTAATTTGGAAGTCAAAGCTTTGTACTTACTGCATTACTAAAATATTTAACTCACGTACACGGTTCGAAATCTAAACGATATATAAATTGGTTTCCAGTGAAACACAAGATTCCCTCTCTCTTTTGTCCTCCCCCACCCCCAGTTCCTCTCCCCGCTAAAACATTTTGGTGATTTAAGAGCTCAGCGGGATAGAGTGTCTGAAACTAAAACTTTCCTGGAACATCATGGGACGTGTGAGCTTCTGAAGGTGTATGCCGAGATCGATATTCTATGTATGTGGTTGGTTCAAGGCTGGTTATTTCACTTTCTGTGTTAAAATCTTGAACTTCCTGATGTTGCAGGGCACCTAAATGACTGCCCTTTCCATGATTCCAAGTTGTTTTTGGCAGAAAATGTTTATTTATGATCAGATCCCTGACAGCTGAGAATAAAATAGAATGAGATAAAGTAAGAAATAAGGTGCCTTGCCTGTTTTATCCCCTTTTGCTTTACATGAATGACACTTAAACCCAGCTATACCCTTGAGTCACCTGGAGAGATTAAAAAAAAAAAAATACAGAAGCCTGAGTCCCACCTCAAACACTCGAATGAGAATTTCTCAGGGTAAGCCCTAGGAAGCTGTTTTTTGGGTGTGTCTCCCTTATGAATTTATATGAGAAACCAAAAAATATATGATTGCCTTTGACATGTTTATTTTGTTGTAAAGCTAAAGAATAATGGGGCGTATTTTTCTATCACTAAATAGGTATGGTTCTATGACCTTCCTAGTTTCCCCTTTATCTCTTTGCTTTTTTTTTTTTTAAAAGCAGTTTTTTTGAGGCTTAGTTTACATACCATAAAATTTTCTCATTGTAAGTGTATAATTCATTGATCTTTGGTAAATTTGCAGAGCTGTACAGCCATCACCACAATCTAGTGTTAGAACATTTCTATCACCCAGAAGATCCTTGTATCTCTTTGCAGTCACTCCCTGTTCCCACCCAAGCCCCAGGCAGCCACTAATCCATGTGCTGTGTCTCTTCAGATAGCTGTATTTTTTTTAATGTTTTTTTATTATATTATGTTAGTCACCATACAGTACATCCCTGGTTTTTGATGTAAAGTTCGATGATTCATTAGTTGCGTGTAACACCCAGTGCACCATGCAATACGTGCCCTCCTTACTACCCATCACCAGCCTATCCCATTCCCCCACCCCCCTCCCCTCTGAAGCCCTCAGTTTGTTTCTCAGAGGCTTAGTCTCTCATGCTTCATTCCCCCTTCTGATTACCCCCCCTTTCTTTATCCCTTTCTTCCCCTACCGATCTTCCTAGTTCTTATGTATTTTTTAAAGCACCCCAGGTGATTCTGATGCTCTATAAATGTTGGGAACCCTTACTTTGAACTCACTAGCTGACTTTAGGGACATTGACTATGTCAAGATCTGACCCTACAGAAACATCTTTTAAAATAAGTAAGATTGTTCTTTCCCTTTCATGGGACCCTTGGAATACTTTTGATCCTTATTGAAATGTGTATCGTTTCTCTTTTCCACCAACATGTTTCTACGATTGGATACAGGCCAGCATAGGATTACTCACACAGTTGATGGAAAATAACCTCTTCCCGTACGCAACTTCTGTTCATCAACATAGATGGAACTTGAAATGGAGAACTACCAGCAGGCCATCCCAGTGGGGTTGGTGTAATCTTTCTAGTATATTCTTGAGCCCCTTAAACTAGGTATCCCATCTTTCTTGGAAAAGATACACATGATCATTCAGTGCATTTTGGGGGTCAAAAGAGCTTCTCTCTTTTCCCTGATTCCCGCCATTGTTTCCTGGACCTCTCCTGCTCTTCCTCATTCTTCCCCACACCACAGTGAAAGCAGAGGCTCCTGCCTTTCAAAGTCTGGCTTACTGTCCACTTTCATCCTGCCCGTTTCACACAGCAACTTGACCTGGCTCAGTGGGTTCTGAACATCAGTGCACATTAGGATCAACTGGGGAGCTTTTGGAGATCTATTAGCCATGCCAATTAAATTAGAGTCATCGGGGTGGAAACCAGAGGATTGCCTTCCTGTTTTCAAGTGTTATTTAGCTCCATTCCTACCTCTTTGTTCCCTAAAACTCTGGTCCTGGGCTGCTGACTCTATTTCCAAGCTTCGCAGCTGAAGTTCCCAAGTAATCTCAACTCCTCATCTTTGTCAAAACCAATGGACTCATGTGAAGTCGTCCTAACCTGACATTAAAAGGAAATTTTAGTTTCAAGAGCTAGGAGACCATCATAACTGTCTTCATTTTCTCCCAGTATCTGGTTCATCTTTGAGGGGATCCTATACTCAGGAACACAGGAGAAAGCTTAAGAGTATCAGCTTGTGCTTTTAAAATACACTCTAAAATGACAACCTCCAGAATAGGGAAAATATTTGCAAATTCTATGTCTAAGCATCTGGTGTCCAGAATATATAAAGAATTCTTACAACTCAACCAAAAAAGATAAACAATCCAATGAAGATATGGGCAAAGGACTTGAAAAAAAATTTAAAAAGGATGCAACTAGGTTTTCAACACTTTCCTGGTTTAAGTTGGTTAATTTTGCCAGATGTTGGGTATAGCTCTTATTTGGTTGTGAAGGGGGGATTAGGAGGCAGAACTTGGTTCCAGAAGACTGGTTACAAATACAGAAATCTTCTCCTTTTCCTGGGTTGCCAAATAAAATATAAGATGCTCGGTTAAATTTGAATTTCAGATAGACAGTTATATCCGTGCAATCTCTGGCACATACTCACACTAAAAAAAATCTTTTGTTGTTTATCTGAAATTCAGATTTAACTGGGCATCCTGTGTTTTTATTTGCTAAATCTGGCAGCTCTGCTCTATTAAGGGACTGTGTTGTGACTGATGGTTCACCCCTGGTTCCAGCTCCCTGCTGTTCTGTATTCTTCCCCCAGATCCAGTCTCCACTCTACAGCTGGAAGGGAATGGCCCTGTTTGGCCTCTGTACATTTGCCAGGAAATAATAATCTGGTTGTTATGTGAGGGTTTCCAGCATTGTTCAGTGCAGAAATTATTCAGGTATGAATCATTTGGCTCCCTACTTGGTTTTGTTTGGTTTTGTTTTGTTTTTAATGTTGTATGAGAACCGTGTTATCTCGTTTGTTCTGACATGGGCAGTCAGGGCCGGCTGTGAGGAGGGTGGCTCTGAGGGACCCGGGAGGGTGGCCGCCTCTCTCGAACTGGACATTGGTGAGCAACCTACTCTTCTCGGGGAGACCGCACTCTATCTCTTCTTTTTTCCTGCTGTTTGTTTGGTGTATGAGGTGGAATGCTGTCTGGGCATGTGGCACTGTCCACCATAGCTGTGGCTGAAGCCAGAGATGAATCCAAGGCACGAAACATGGGTCACTGAGAATATCCGCCACACCCACCAAAACAATCTCAAGATGGATTCTCCTGAAAGACTCCCTCTTCATCTGCCCAACTGTGTGCCAATGTGCTGAGCCACCGCCATGTTGAGTGTTCAACAAGCTTGTCTTGAGTTCTCACCATGTTCCTGGCAGCTGTGCAAGATGCCTGAAACCTAAAGGTGTCTAAGACGTTGCCGCTGCCCTTGAAGAACTTAGAGTCAGCAATTCTTAAAAATTAAAAAAGTTTTTAATTGTGGTAAAAAAGCATATAACGTTAAATTAATCATCTTAACCAGTTCTAAGTGCAGTTGAACAGTGTTGCATTTACTTACATTGCTGTGCAACGAATCTCCAGAACCTTTTTATCCTCCCAAACTGAAATTCTGTATCTAGTCCACAACAGCTCCCTGTTGGCCCCTGACCACGCACCCCCCCTCCACCCCTCCAGGCCCTTGCAACTAGCATTTTCCTTTCTGCCTCTGTGAGTTTGACTACTCTAGGTACTTCAGGTAAGTGGAATCACACCATATTTGTCTTTTTGTGACTGGCTTATTTCACTTAGTGTAATGCCCTCCAGGGTCAGCCATACTGTGGCATAGAACAGGATTTCCTTCCTTTCCATGGCTGAAAAATAGTCCATTGTATGCATAGACCACGTTTTGTTGAAGGACACTTGGGTTGCGCCCACTCTTTGCCATTGTGAATAGTGCTGCTCATATTAACATGGTGTACACGATCTTCGAGATCCTGCTTTCAATTTATTAGGCATATACCTCAAAGTGGAATTACTGGATTGTCTGGTAGTTCTATTTTTAATTTTGGGGGGAACTTCCGTACTGTCTTCCATAGTGCTGTGCCATTTTACAGTCCCACTCACAGCGCACAAGGATTCCGGTTTTCCCACATCCTCTCCAACACATGTTATTTTCTGTCTTTTTGATAGTAGGCATCTGGTGGGTGTGTAGAGTTGGCAGTTTTGAATAATAACGAAAGAAAACCCTCTGGCAGGTTGAATCTGTGAAATGCCGTGAAGGTTCTCCCAGTGACTGGGCCGTGTTCGCCTTCATGCGGGAGGACAATGTAGAGGCATTTAGCCGAAATCTCTCGAACTTGGATTCCTCTGCTGCTCGGGCACTGCATTTGGTAGTTCCAGATACTTCGAGAGCTAGTATTTAAGGTCTTCCATGGGCACAGAACAATATCATGAAGGGATATAACACATGCTTTTAGGGGGTAACTGTGTAGAATGTGTGAGAGTTGACTTGGTTCATGTGTAGTTTCTCTGGGAAAGTCAGTCACACAGGGAAAACTGAAGCTCGGGAATGTATCATTTTAGGAAGAAAGAGCACTGAGTAACTAGTGAAGAGGGCAACTTTTCTAAGAAATTTGGGCAAGTGCCACTTCACTATGAAGGGATAGAGTTGAATTGGAACTCTTGGAGCTGTCAGTTTGCATTAGTATTTTATGCTACGTGTTGCCGTCTTGTCTATATGATGTTATTTTCTTTCTCTTTTTTTAAAGATTTTATTTATTTATTTGACAGAGAGACAGCCAGCGAGAGAGCGAACACAAGCAGGGGGAGTGGGAGAGGAAGAAGCAGGCTCACAGCGGAGGAGCCTGATGTGGGGCTTGATTCCAGGACTCTGGGATCACGCCCTGAGCCGAAGGCAGATGCTTAACGACTGACCCACACAGGCGCCCCAACATGATGTTATTTTCCAAAAGTATTTAAAATACCTATTATCAATCTAGGGGACAAAGCCCCTTTCCCATAAGAAAATGATACTATGGGGCTTATGAAGGTATTTAACCAAATTCCTTCTCATCTGTATTGCCCAACTTTACTGCTTTTTCCCCTGAGACCTCACCAGTATATATTTTTCATTGAAGTGTGATTCACACACAACATTATGTTAGCTTCAGGTGTACCGCATGATGATTCTGCGTTTGTATATGTTGCAAAAGGATCACGGCACTAATTCTAGTTCACATCCATCACCACACAGCTATGGAAATTTTTTTCTTGTGATGAGAACTTTTAAGATTTACTGCCTCTCTCTTTTTTTAAAGATTATATTTATTTATTTGAGAGAGAGCGTGCACACAAGCAGGGGGAGGGGCAGAGGGAGAAGCAGGGCCCCCACTGAGTGTGGAGCCCCACATGGGACTCGATCCCAGGACCCTGAGATCATGACCTGAGCCAAAGGCAGACGCTTAACAGACTGAGCCACCCAGGCACCCTAAGATTTACTCTCTTAGCAATTGTCACATGTACAATTCAGCCGTATTAACTGTAGTCACCATGCTGTACATTCCATCCTCCTCACTTTTTCTTTTAATACCCTGCCAGTTTGCTTCAATTTTGTCTGTATTGCTACCATCCAAGGGTAGTTGCCCAATTATTCACAATACTTTTGACTGCCCTATATTGAAGAAATCTCCCCACTGGGGTCCAGGTGAGCAGGTTACATAAACAAATATAGGCAATTTAGCCCCTTTTCCAAGGGAAATGAGCAGGCAGCGTTTGTTTGGAAATCCTTTTGTAAAAGCACCAGGTGTTGGCCGCTTTCCTCTGACAGTCGGCAAACCCAGGGTCCACAGGAAAGAGGCAGGAAACCCCTCTGTCAGTTGACCCCAAAGGGCATAGCTTCCAGCTGATGTCCTTGACTGTGGTTCTTTGCTCCTAAATCTTTTCACATTTGGACATGTAACATAGCAATTGACTTCCTTTTTCCCCGTGTGGTTGTCTAGGAGGAGAATGTTTATTTGTGAATAACACCCATGTTCCAGGACAAAACCAAGGACATATGTGTTCTCTAAAATACATGAAGTGCTTTGTCATTACAAGACAGAATCAGCGGGAAGAATATTTAATAGCATTTGTGTGCATGCTTCTTAACCTTATATAGACTCTTTGGAGAGTCTAGGGAAAGCTACGGGCCCTCTGTCCAGAAAATATGCACACATATATTTTTATGCAAAATTCTGTATATAATTTCAGAGGCCTCTTGGGAAGCTACCAACTCCATTATACTTTATAAAGATTGTTCTCTCTATAAATATTCTTGAACTCCCTGTTATGAATGTTTATTATGATTTATCTTTTTTTCTCCAAATAATGATTATTTTATTTTTACTAAGCTCTCAATTGTATGGAGAAACCTATTACGGCAAAAATGTGAACTGTATGTTATCAAAGACTATTTTTTTTTCTCATGAGTTGCCTCTCATCCTAGACAAAGAGTATAAGAAGCTACTTCCGAAGGGGCAGAGGCTGGGGGCTAGTGTGTATCGAGCACGTACTAAATGCCAGACCCATGCTCGGTGCCTTATATATGTGATCTTACTTAATTCTGACAGCGATTCTATGACATGGACTCCAGTCGAACGGATGTGGAACTGAGGCTCAGAGATATTAGTCCGTCATTTTGAGTCTGTCAAATCTTCGAGCCCACTTTCTTCAGTATTATGCAGTTTCTAAAATGACATGTATCTTCTTGTTCAAAAAGGCAGGGCTCTAGACAGGAAGAGTGCATCCTGGGGATGCTGGTGGCCTGAGGAGCGGGGAAGAATGGGTGGAGAAGGAGCGGTTAGCGAACTTTCCCGAGGACGCGCTTGAGGCTCTGGTGGGCCACAGAAGGTCATCTTGCACGAGAGCACGGATGCTTGCATCGAAACGGGAAGATGACAGGAGATTTGGCTCCCTCCAATTCAGAGTAATCGCCGCACTGCGCTCCTTCCCCTAACCAAGTGGGCACAGAGGAGAGAAAGCCAAGAGCAGGAAAGACATGTGGGCTTTCATTAGAAAAGTAGGTCAGAGTCTCACTGTTTTGGTCTGCTCCCAGCCTCTTCCCTTGCACTCTTCATTATGTTTAGAACACATGCCGTGACTGTGGAGGGCCTGCGAATCAAGTTCATTGTGCTCATGAGCTGTTTTGTGGCCGTCAGCGGTATGAGCCACGGTTCACATCAGGAAAAGCTAAACAGTATTATTCTGGTTTGGGATGTTGGGGTCAGTAACTCTGGGGCAGCCTAGATTAACCTCGTTGATGAAAAGGTTTTTTCCTTCTCTAGTAAAAAGAGGATTTTATTTTCTAGAGTTATTGCTCTGGAATTTTTCCCGGCAAACTTTTTCTTTTTGATAGTTAGTGGAAAATTCACTGGGTCACATTGACTGTCTGATACTTAATGGGTGGAAGTCAGCCCCAGGAGTTAGGCTTCTTGGTGTTTAACCAAAGTGGGAATCAACCCACTCTTCAGGCATAGAAAATAAGCCCATTTAGAGGAATCTCATGAATTTTCATCATGAACTAGCAAACAGCAGAGGTCAATAGGAAACCAAAATAATAATACACTATCTTTCTCATGACTTATATCAAAGAGCCCAGTCAAATGAATTATGAAGAGAGAAATTATACTTTTAATCCTCAGTGCTTTCAATCAACCATGAATAGTATTAATTCAGGGGAGTTGTAAAGAGCATTTCAATGAGAGAGATTTGAAACAAGGAAGAGTAAGTACATGCTGATAGTATAAAGAGGGTCAAATCTAACGTAGAATTTTAAAATTGGAGATAACCTAGTGCCGCCTAATTACATACACCAAAGCCTTGGGACCATTGTCTCTGGCCAGGAACCAGAGTCACCTGCAAGGCTTATTAAAGTACAGCTTTCTGGGTCCCGCCCTCCAGAGTTTCTGATTCGGAGTCTCTGGGTGGGCCCAAGAGTTTGTGTTTCTAGCAAGTTCGCAGGTGCTGCTGCTGCTGCTGCTGGTCCCAGACCGCGTCATGAGCACTGCTCTGCACCATCCCCACAGGTGATCGACACATCCGGGGTTCGCTTGAACACCTCCCGTGAGAGGCGTTGTGACTGCTGCCTCTGCCCGCGGGACATCGTCCCCAGAGCTTATGGGTGCTGCACAGAGAGTGCTTCCCAGTAACTCTACCCCCGTTCTGATTCTGCCAGCTGGAGTTACTCGGAATACACCTAATCCCCATAGAAACGCCTACACTAACAGACTTATCCTAAGGAAAAGAACAGATAGGCTCTGTTTGGCAAATAGCGTGGTTCCTTTCCATGCTAGGGAATGCCTGTTCGTTCTTTTCTGCCATCCAGCTCCCAACGAGTTTAGATTTTTAAAAAATTGGGGTACACATAGATCAAAGTGTATAAATCTCATGGGTACAGCTTGATGAATGTTCACATGCGTGTACACCCAGACAACCACTTCCGGGCCAAGACAGAGTTTTTTCACCACCCCAAAGGACTCCTGTACCCTCTCCCAGTAGGCATTCACCCCCCAAAGGTGGCTACCATTCTTCACCATTATTCTGTGTCCCGTGGACAAGTCATGCTTGCTCGTGAGCGATACGTAAATGGAAGCATTCTCTTCCATGTCTATGTTCCCAGGCAAAATGACTGTGAGTTGCTGTATAAACAGCAGTAGTTCTTTCCTTTTTGCCCAAGTTTCATCTGTTGAATTGTCTTACATTTACTCTCCTGGCCCTTTTTCTATTTTGTATATTTTTAAGGTTGATGATAACATTGGCTGGCATGAATCAAAACACCCTAAGTACAGTTGTGGCCCCTTACCCGTGGTTTCGTGTCCCCCAGTCACCGTTATACCCGGTCACCCACGGTCCTGGGAACAGATGATCCTCCTTCTGACATAAGGTCAGAAGGCAGTCGTAGCTTCACATTATGTCACAGCGCCTATGTCCCTCACCTCCCTTCATCCAGCACGTAGGCATTTTATCCTCTCCTGTCATCCTAAGAAGGGTGACGATAGCACAGGCAGGTATTTTGAGAGAGAGACCACATTCATGTAACTCTTACTCCAGTATGTTCTTATCATTGTATTTTATTATTCGCTGTTGTTGTTAATCACTTACTGGGCCTAATTTATGGATTAAACTTGGTCATATGTATGTATTCAAAAAAGCATCATCTGTACAGGGATAAGGGTGGGAATAAGAAAGGACTACGGTCCATAACATCACTTGATCTTTTCAATGCTGTGAGTTTGGTAGACCATTAATCCATTTTGCAGATGAGATAAGCAAAGCTCGGTAACTTGCCCCAAGTCTCACAGGTGAAGTAGGAGAGGTTGAGCCAGTATCGAAGGCAGGTCCTTCTGACTCATTCATGATTCCGAGTTCTCAGCTGTGTTATCACGCCTCCACTCTTGGTGCTTTACCAGTCATCACCAATGAGAGACTGACTCTGAAGAGCGTGCATGTTCCTTCTATTTCTAAGACCTTTCCATTTTCAGCCTTTTCCCCTTCCTCCTCTGTAGCGGTTCTCAGGCGTCACCAACTATGCTGGTGAGTTGGAGGCTGGCACTTGTCAACGTGCCATTGAGATTTTCCCAGCTCCTTCTTCACATGGGCAGATCTGCTGGAAGCATGTTATCTTTCATACAGCTGTCTTCTATAAGAATGGAATCTTCTATTTGCTGGCTTTCTGGTCACTCCTGAAACGTCTGCCCTCGATGGGTGCAAATAATAGGAGAATCATTTCTGCCCTGTGGTTCTTGTTAAGGTTACACCTAAATTGTCCCTGAAAAATAATTGTCTGTTCTGTTGAAGGAAATGTTTAAACTTCCTTTGATTTTAATGTCTAAAAAACCATTAGCAAGAGGAAGTTTATTCTTACGTACAAATTACCATGGGCGAATTATGCCTTGTTTCCTATTTTATTTTGCTAATTAGGGATGGCAGATTGCCAGTCAGCTCACTCTATGTATGGCATCAACTTGAATAGATTTTTTTAAAAAGTGATCAGATGCTTTGCAGCAGTTTTAAGCCTGGCTTTGATTCAGTATCTGGATAAAGTCTCCACATATACTGATATTTATGTATCTTCGATTTTATTTTTATATTCCTCTTGGTGCACGCAGAGCTAAAAACTGATTTTCTCTTGTTAAGTATATAGACGTGGTGTTTGGATTTAGAAAGGTGGGTTGTCTGCAAAGTGAAGCTCTGTTCTAATAGGAAATGGAGGTCAGGAGTAAAAAATGGGCTGTGCTGTACTTAATCTGTCATCCCACTGCTTTTTCTTAAATCATATAAAATCCATTTGTGGATTTATCTTTCTGTAATTCTAATTTATATTTGAAGATTTATGCTGGGGGAAACTTTGGGAGAAGTTTTCTTAAAAAGAGCCATAAACTTTCTGGAAACAGTATGTTAGGACAACCAAATGATTGGTGGGGGAAGGTGTTTCTTCTGGAAGACTTCCATATAGAAGGAGTGATAGAATTAGACCCCACCCTTTTGCAACTCTGATGAAATAGTGGATCCAGACAGACATTGTCAGTGTCTGATAAAACTATGAAGTGAAAGATCGATGAGGAGCTTTATAATGGGTGATCAGATTGACAGTATGGGAGCCCACCATCTTTCTGCTGAGAGCAGACAAGTAGATATCGTGTGCTTCTGATGTGAAAAGTGGTAAGCGCTCAGCATCACCTGTGAAGTGTTCCTGTCGGTGGTACAGACCTGCATCTAAGCAAGCCTCTAACTTTCCTACCAGAACACAGGGAAATAGAGAAGATGGAGCTGTGGTTCTCCACTTCGACTGCACATTAGATGCACATGGGGGATTTTTTAAAGTTCAGATGCCCAGGCTATGCCCCAGACCAATTAAATGAGCTCTTGGCTTGGATATTGATTTTTTTTTCTAGTTCCCCCAGATATTACAGTGCGAGCCAAGGATGGAAGCCAGGGGAATTGAGGAGAAAGTTAAAAAATAAGACAAGAAAACAGTCACGAAATGCAGAATGTGAGAAATTCCATTGGACAGATAACCAGAGTTTTACAACACGTTTACGTAGCGTTAGAAGAAAGGTAACAGCGGGGTGGGGAGGGGGGCACTTGTAGATTAAAAGAGATTTAAGAAACATAAACCCAATGTGGTGTGTGGTCGTTTTTTGATCCGGATTTGAAGGAATCAGCCATATCAAGACACATTCTAAAGAATCGGGAGAATTTCAGTACAGACTGAGTATATTTGGGGATAATATGGCATTGAGCATTGGTTTTGTAACTTGTGATGGTTTTGTGTTTATGCGGAAAAAAGTTCTTAGACATACTGAAGTATCTACGGATGACATATGATGTCTGGGATTTGTTTTAAAATACTCTTGCAAGAGATCGTGAGGGGCTTCGTAAAAACAGATACAAAAGATTGGTAAGAGGTTGATGATTGTTAAAATTGGGTGAAAGGTACCTGGGGGTTCATTTTACTCTTCTCTCTACTTTTGTGTGTTTAGAAAATTCACATAAAAGATGAAAAAGAAGGCATAAAGGTGAAACCTTCAACATCTGTTGTACTGGGATGTATTATCGGTATGAAGTCTGTGAAGTTCATATGGAATATAAACCTGCAATAAAATAAAGTCTAGCCCTCTGTGTCCATGTAAAACAGCCCTTCTTCTTTTCCAAAAAATATTGATATGTGCAGTTATGAATTATGTTTATATCTTGTTTGCAGATGATTCTGGGCCGCCTCCTTCTACTGTTATCAGCCAAAATGACACTTTTGCCAAAGTCACTTTTAAGCCTAGTGTGGTCCAACAAGCCAGGATTGCTCAGAATGGCGTTTTGGGAGATTTGATCATTAGATATGATGTCAACAGGGAACAGAGCATTGGGGACATCCAGGTAATGGGCTCATTGTTGCCATTTTGTGTTAGTTGCTTGATACTTTTAGGTAGACTTAGGACTAGGGACTCCAGTTCTTATCTAAGGGAGGAGAACGTTCTGGTTGCTAGAAATTTGTTTTAGCCTAAAATATGTCTCCAAGGGGACTAGGGTGATCCCTTCCTATTTCCTGCTTCACTAATCTGGAGAGCAAATGAAATCTGTAATGTAATTTTCCCTGCGGTGTTTTAAATGAAGTTAGAATTTTAGCTCATCTTCAATTTTAATTAAGAGAGCCTGGTCCATGGCTCATTTCCCTTTAGGTTTTATTGCTCCAGAGACAGGGCTGGAATATTAAGATGCATCACCATGCAACCAGAATGTAGACAACTTTGACATCTCAACTTATTAAAACTATGTATTAAAGGAAGCAGGAATTCCAAGTGGCAAGGGCCATAAGGAGGTGGATAATTTAAATTAAATTAGTCAACATAAGTGATAAGTTTTAAAGGGATGATTTTATCTTTATAAAATCTCTTTCATACTCTGACTTGTAAAAGTTATATAGACTGTCCATTTTCGGTAGTTTTCCTGTCTATTCTGGGCACTACCATTTTTACTTTCTCTTCTCTCCGTCAGGTTCTAAATGGCTATTTTGTGCACTACTTTGCCCCCAAAGACCTACCCCCCTTGCCCAAGAATGTGGTATTTGTGCTTGACAGCAGTGCCTCCATGGTAGGAACAAAGCTCCGGCAGGTGAGTGAGGGCCAACTGCCAATTTTGTTCTTTCTCACTTTTGCCTGGAACCATGATGCGCTCTGTGAATAAAATTCAGTTGATGCTACATGTCTGCTTTACCATCCGGCTATTCCTGCCTACACAGAACCTTCCTGAACCGATGATCTAGTCCAGCCATTGACATAAACTTTCATTTCAGGACAGTGTTTTAAGAGAGCAGAGGGGCGTGTATAGAAACACTTCGAAATAAAGGACTCTGGCCGAGTAGATAATGTGAGACAGGAATACACTGAGAGGGACACTCAACAGCATCATTGCTGATGGACTAATTCTTTTAATCATGCCCTTTCAGAGCAATGGAGGAGAATCATTGGCAGCCCCGTTGACCTACCCTTAGAACAGAGAACTTCCATCTCAATAATTCAGGAGTGAAATTTTTACAGCATTTAGGTAAATGTTAAAATTCTAGGGATAGGAGGGACATTAAGGGACATGTAGTCTATGATGAAATATTAAACTATACTGAAAATACAAGTATTAAATTTTTTTAACAAACCACTAGAAAGGGCTATTCCTTATCTTACTCTGGTATCATAAATATCACAAATTTGCTTTTATAAAATAGTTGCAACTTACATAACAGAAAATAGAAAAAGCTACTGGCTTCCATACCAAATTATAACTCTACATTCATCAAACACTGAGTTCTCTTAGCTTTTCTGTCTTAATTCATTTTCTATTTTTATCAATTAATAATAAATATGTGGTTTAATAGTACCTCAAACCTCATAAAAACCCTCTACCTTACCTCTTCCCACCCCTAGATCCCATTCCACATGTAGTTGAAATTGATCTTAGCTGATAAACTATTGTCGATATTTTCTCTCAGTCACTACTTTGTAAGTTCTTTCTTTAGCCATTGTATTTAAAAAATCATGTAGAATCTGCTGATTTTTTTCTTCATGGCATCTTATTTTTCTCCACCCCAAAATAGTAAAAAAAATATATTCCATGCAAAAACAGGGTTTGACTCTTTCCTTTCAGAAGATTGCCAGATATAATTTCTCATTTGTATAGATAACTTCGCCCTGTCAGTCAATTCCGTGTAGTTCTTATATAGTTTTTGTTCATCATATCCTTGTACAGAATTCAACCTGCTGGCTTCTCCACTTAGATTGCTTTCCCTTCCTTTTGCATCTCTGACCTTCCATCTGGGATTACTTTTCTTTTGCCTGAAGAATACTCATCCATATCTTTTTAAATGTGGGTCTGCCAGTAAAGAATTCTCTTCGTTTTTGTTTGTCTGAAAATGATTTATTTCATTCTCATTCTTGAAGGATATTTTTATTGGGAATAGAATTCTGCATTGACTGATTTTCTTTCCAATGAAGATAGATCCCATTGTCTCTGGGCTTCCATTGTTACTGTTGATAAGTCAGTAATAATATTAACTGTTGTTCCTCTAAAGGTAATCTTTTATTGTTGACTGCTTTTAAGATTTTCCTCTTTATCTTAAGTTTTCTATAGTTTTATTATGATTTCAGAGGTGGATTTCTTGTTGTTGTTGTTGTTTTTCTGCCTGAGGTTCCTAGAACTTTCTGAATTTGTGGATTCATGGGAAAATCCTCAGCCATTATTTCTAAAATAACTTTGGTTCCCTTTTCCTTCTGGGATTCCAGTGTTAGAAAATCTCTCCGTATCCTGTTTCCCTTGCTCTCTTCTATTTATTCCAACTTTTGCTTTTCCATACTTCATTCCAAACCTATCCTAGAGTTCACAGATTATCTTTTCAGGTATGTCCAGTCTGCTCTCAAATTCATCCATTGAGTTATTTCAGTTATTGTGCTTTTTAGTTCTAGAATTTCCATTTGGTTCTTTTCAAATCTGTTCGGTCACTTTTTAGAATGTTTAGTTATTTCACAAAGTTTTTAATAACATTTTTTATTTTCTCAAACATCATAAACATAGTTATTTTAAAATCCATATGTGATCATTCCAAACTTGTGCCCCTAGGATCTGTTTTTATTGTTTTTCTTCTTTCCTTATGTGATTGGTCATTTTTTATTGCATGATGAACATTATTTTCAAACATTTGTTTGTAGAAATAGTTGAAAGCCTAGGATGATGATCTTTTCTGTTAGAGAAAGTTTGGGGTGTTTCTGTCAGGTACCTGGGGGATTATAATCTGGGATCATTTTTTAAAAAAGATTTATTTACTTATTTTAGAGAGAGAGTGTGTGTGCTAGTGGGGGAAGGGGCAGAGGGAGAAAGAATCTTGAAGCAGACTCGTCCCTGAGTGCAGAGCCTGATGCAGGGCCCTATCCAATGACCCCGAGATTATGATCTGAGCTGAAATCAAGAACCAGCCACTTAACCAACTGGGTCATCTAGGCACCCCAATCTGGGATCATTTTAGTCCATTTCCAGGGCTTGAGATTTTTCTGGGCAGCCCAGATGGCTCAATGCTGAATTTCAGGCCTTTCAAGACTGGTTTATTTCTGAATAGCACAAAATGTAGACGCTTACCAGAGCACCCGTCCCTGGCGGGCTCCGGACTTCAACTTTTGACTCCCTAAGCTACTAAAGTGATGCTCAGCTTCTCAGATATTTCTTTGGCCTTGACAAACATCCTTTACATAACAGTGATCCCAAATGCTGAGCCTGCTTCTTTAAATTTTCATCTTTTCCCAGATATTTTTTCTCACTATTTTGATACTTTCAAGATTTTTAAAAAATATACGTTTTGTGTATTGCTCTTTTAGTCGTTCGCAGTGGGAAGGTTCGGTACAAATTACGTGTAGGTTTCTTTATGGGCACCATTTCCCAAAGTATTAATCACACATACATGAAACATTCTTATTTAGTGGTGATTTTCTGTTGATTTTTGAGACGCCTAACTGCCTTTTCGTATTTACTGAATATTCTTTAAAGTTCTTTGCTTTATGCACTCCAAGTTCATAAGTGCCATTGTTGTTTTTGTGACTTTGTTGGCTGGATAACACATGCTGAAAGAAGAATCGTGGCTTCTTTGGAGACCGCTGTTGGCCATAGAATGTAGTGTTAATTAGGCCTTGCATCTGACCCAAGATGGTCATTCCCATTTGGATTTTGAATCAATTAGCAGTTACTGAGTGGGTGCCATATACTAGGTTTCTATGTGTGTGTCATTAAATTTCTGTGCACCTATAAATCTTCATATTTTCTTTTTTCTTTTTCTTTAAGACAATGACCTTGATGAGGCCAGGATTTGGGGTTCCTCTGGGGGAAAAAATAACTTAAATTGATGAAGGTATTGATAATTAAAATTACTGCAACCAATCTGAAGTTGTGTTACCACCAAATATCTTGTATTTTGATATTTTTACTTACCCTTATATTATGAATATATCTGATATTATTAAATATTCCTTAAAAATATGATTTTAATGGCCAGAAGGCAGTACCAGAAGGCAGAAACTCTCATAGGAGTTTCTATGAGAATGGCAATGTTCTATACCTGTGGTATCCAGTGTGGCAGCCACTAGCCACATGTGGCTATTAGCACTCGAAATGTGACTAATGCAACTGAAGAACTGAAATTTTTAAATCTTATTTAATTTTAATACATTTAAATTTAAGTAGCCACATGTGGCTAGTGGTTACTGTATTGGATAGTGCAGCTGCAAAACATTGACTCATGCCACCACCCATGAGAGACTTGACTTTATCTCCTTTTTTTGCTAATTATAAACAGCATTGGGATAACTGTCCTGATGTAGAAATCTTTCACCATGTGCTAATCATTTTCTTAAGTTAGATTCTTAGAAGTAGAATTACTGGGGCAAGGAATACTAACTAATTTGTTTTTTTTTTTTACAGATATTAAAACCACGTTTTCTAGAAAGTGCATACCAATTTATTAACATGTAAAACTGTTACTAGAGTAAGAATTCCAAATGGATTAAGCAGTGAAACGTAATCAATGAACCACACCCAAAAATAAGTAAGAAAATATGTCAGTTTAATTAATTTTGAAGTAGGGAAAGACTTTTTAAGCCTAA
Organism: Ailuropoda melanoleuca; assembly: GCF_002007445.2. Taxonomy (NCBI): domain Eukaryota; kingdom Metazoa; phylum Chordata; class Mammalia; order Carnivora; family Ursidae; genus Ailuropoda; species Ailuropoda melanoleuca. Next base: position 6,655,880 of record NC_048232.1, on the reverse strand, counting down.
AAGCCATGAAAAGTAATTTTAAAGGGAAAAAAAAATCAGTAACTTTAGCTATATAAAAATGTTAAAACTTTTGTTTTAAGTAAAAACAGAATAAAAGTGAAGAGAACCCTGGAAAAATTGATGCAGCAAAGAGTTTATCTTTAATATATAGAGAGCTATTCCAGATCAATTAATATTAATCTTATATAAGAAACGGGCAAAGAATATGAAACAATTTACAAAAGAGAAAAAAGATATTGTCAAACTTTAAATCATGTAAATTACTTACAATGACAGCTATAGTATGCATTTGTAGAATTCAGCAAAATTATAATATTTAAATTATTTCCCAGTAAATATTAAGAAACACCAAAAATGGTAAAATGCATGGTCCGTTCTGCATCTTCACACAAAGGTCATTAAATCACCCAAAGACTACAGCAGTTCGAATGACTCATATATTCAGCTGCCTGAGTCACGTCAGGCTTTATTTAACCTCAGACCCAATCCATTCTAGTGCATAGGATCTTCCACTCCCGGTGGGAGAACAATCAAGAATCTTCCTGCTAAACCCCCAGAAAGGTAAATCCTGCCCCAGATTGTCCAGAGAAAACCAGTGAACTAAATCAGGAACTCCTAGACTCACCATTAATGATGAAGCAAAATCGGGCACTTCTTAAAAATACAGCATGGAACATGGGAGTCATCATGCTAAAAGTATTACAAGAATTATTGACTAAAAAGTTATTTAATCTTTGTAACAATTTGGCCGTCATCCCCGTTTTGATGATGGAGAAACCAAGGCTTTACGGTGGTGGATGACTCAGCTAGTAAATGGCAGGGCCTGGCTCCAAAGCCGGATCTGATGCTGAGGCCCATGAATCAAACCAGGATGGCGTGGCGTCCTGGTGCAGGTTAGCCGTGTGATGGGGCAGTGCTCTCAGGTATGATAGTAGAAGGTGCACGCGGAGCCAACGTGAGTGCAGTTCGATATCTCAAGAGCCAGTGAAGACGGCTGCATTTCAGGAGGCATTTCCATGCACTGTGCAGAGCAGTGTAATGATAGACATCACTCCAGTTGCTGTTCTCCCCTCCTCCCTCATTCCTGGATATTAAAATTCCATTACTTGCTGGGCACTGAAAGTCTGGCATGCACTCTGCTGGCTTCTAAGCGACAACGTGGCCTCTTTCCAGGAGAACCACCCTGGACCAGCCAAACACATGTCAGAAGCCGCTAGGCAATTTCTAAAGCCCGTCGCTGCCTTGGACTGTTGTGAAAACTGCTGAGTGTTTTAGCAGCTCTCAGCTCCTCCGAGGCCACAGCACTGAGTGAGCTTAGCTGACGGTAGAACCTTGTACATAATATCATGCCCACTGGTCAAGAGGAAGATGGCTCCAAGCACGGGGCTTTCGCAATGCGTCACCAGGCTTGGCAATAACGGACGTTTGTCACGGGTCCTCTCGGATCCTGTGAAGAATCATTTACCCCTGGGGCTTCTCGGCTCCCCTCATCATTGATGGGCCCGAAGTACTTCACTTCGCTCATCACAGTGAAGGGCACAGAGTTGGAATTTAGCAGTTCGAACAATTGATTTATAAAGAATCGTCGTAAGATTTTTTTTAATCTTAAAATGCATTCTCCCTAAAGGGTATGTCAGTACCTGGGCACTTTCTGGTTCTGGTCCTAATCCCAATGGGAATGTGAGCCTGGAAACCAGGACTTCACTGGCTTAGGAACAGCTACAGAGCCTCCTGCTGGTTGCTGGCACATGACTTGGCTCTGCTTTCTATCCCACGAGCCTTTGTCAGTGAATCTGTTGAGAGGGACACCTGGTGCTAGGTCAGACAAGATTCCTGCCTCCCGATCCAGCTTGTAAAACCTCCTGGAGGAGGAGCTGAGAAGAGCCACAGAAAATGTGATCAGTGTAGCCCTTTTTTTCCTGATAAGTTTCATGCTTAAAGCCCTGGCACTAGCAAATACACGTCCTCGGGGACAGTAAGGAGAATATATGTCTGTAAAATACGTTATTCCTTGACCAAGGTTTACATCTTCTTCTCTTCCCTTTCCTTAATCTATGTAACTGGATCTACTTTCACCTTCATATTAAGGAACTTGGCTGAGGGACTCTCTCTGGCAACCAAGCAGAGGCTAATGGATAATTTACCAGATGCCTTTCATTCTAGAACTTTCTACAGACTCGTTCCCATCATCTGTGCCATTCTGGGCCAATCCTAGATTCCCATGGAGCTTTTGGAAATCTGTCTTCTTTTCTCTGTTGACTGTAGTCGTCAGTTACATTGAGGGTAGAGAGGGTAGAGAACAAGCGTGATGTTTCTTATCAGTAATTACCAGAATAAAATGAGGGGAAACGTGAACATTGCTTGTGCTTCATTCATTGGTTTACTTCATGCTCTAGGTCGTCAGTTTCATCTTCATGTCCAAAATTCAGTTTCTAAGAGCCATTTGGGCACTTTATGTGCAACCCTATAGGCAAATAGCCTGTCTATAAGCTCCATGGATTCAGGAAGCATCTTGTTTTTGATCACGTATTCCCAGAGCCCAGCACTGTGCCTGACACATAGGTAATGATTTTTGCTGAAATACGTACCAGCACGTAAACATTAAACGTAGTGCACTTTTGAGTCACAGTAGGTACATGGAGTGGCCAGTGCGTCCCAAGCACTTGAAGCATTTTAGATACATTTTTTCATTGAATCTTTCAGCAATCCACTGAAATAGGCATTGTTACCCCCTTCTTATAAACGAGAAGGTGAGGGGCAGAGAGGTGACATCACTATGCTAAAATACAGAATGCTGTCAGTAGAAAAGTCCAACATCAAGCCTAGTCTCTCCCAGCCCTTCCCTATGCCATTCTTCACTGTAGTGTTAGACATAGATCCTAACATCAGACCACCTCCCAAGCTTCCAGGCTCTACCTGTCCTCATGGCCCTGCGACGTGATGGGTGTGAGTGCACGTAGATGTCAGCTGCCCTGAGAGGCCAAGAGACTTCAGCCAGCAGCTGGTGTCATGAATGGAGCTGTTTTGCTCTGACGCATAGAATTAACTATTAGAGATTTATTATTTCACGTTAAGCACACCATGGACACGGACAGGGATGCAGACTTCTTTCCTCTAATGAGTTGGGTTGGATAGGCTGAGTGCAGGCATAGAGACAGCAGATGTGGGGAGAGAAGGACAAACTGGGCGACTATGAGGTCCAGTGATGTCATGACCTTCATTCCAGCTGTCCTCTTCAGGACCGTGTGGATCTGCCATGGTTTGAATGGGAAGGTGTTGGAAAAACATTAAGTTGTCAAGAAAGTAGCTTTCGTGTGTTGGGGATCAAAGGAAGGGCAGCCTGAGGGTCACTGAGTGGCCAGGAAGACTGCCAGACAAGGCCAGCAGAACCCAGAGGGCGTCAGGGGAGTAGTGACCTGGTTAGAGGAGAGAGCTCCCTGAACAAGTGAAGGAGCTCAGGAAAGGAAGATGCAGGAAGCCAAATGAGATCATGTCTCAGAAATTTGGAGGGTCTCTGAGGTAGGCACCATATGTCTCTCGAACAAATAAAAATGGATGATGGCAGGTTTGGGTGCTCCTGCTTACATTTTCAGGCTACCAGCCTTGTTGGAAACATCTAAAAGCACAGCTTCGGTTAATAAAAAATGTCTAGCTTCCCCCTTTCCGGTTTTCTAGAACAAGGGTCAACGAACTTTCTCGATGGTGACAGATAGTAAATGTCTTGAGCTTTACAGACTAGATAGATGGTCTCTGTCTTACTCCTTAAATGTGCTGCCGTAGCACAGAGGCAGCCCTAGGCCATCTGCGGAGAAGCCGTTTTATCAAACAACAGGCAGCAGGCTGGATTTGGCCCCCAGGCCATCGTTTGTTGACCCCTGGTGGGCAGGGATGACTGATGGCCATGGCTAGAGATCGTTTCAGTTGGTTAGTATTTATTCTTGTCTACTGAGCTGCTCTTGTCCAAACATGGCCACCAGCAGATGCGTGGGTCAGAAACACATTGCAAAACAGAGATCTGGGGCTTCGGGCAGGGGACAGAAGGCAGTGGGGAAAATGTGTTTTTGACTCTGACTCAGAATATGAGGAAATAAATGATGGACAGAGGGCACAGTATTCTTTCCCTTAGGTCACCACTGAAGACTTGGATTTTTTATTTCAAAAAGATTAGTCCCTCCAAAATGATACAGATAATTTTAAATAAGTCAGAGGCACCCATTTAAAAAATTTCATTGTGGAGGCAGTTAAGATTTACCCAAACGAGGCCACATATACAAAGTTTTGAGGCTCTCTGAATGCAGGCACTGCGTGGCTCTCATACAAAGAGGAAGTGAACCAGCTAGAGCTCTGAGTTCTCCCGCACGATCCGTTCAGGTGGTGGTTCTCCTAGTGAGCGCCTGATGGCGCGGTCCTGCTGTAACCGGAAAGCCTAGCTTCTCCTTTCTGGTGTTCTCATTTTGCACTCCGTTCTCTCCGGTCGGATCAGTAGACTTTCTCTGTAAAGGGCTGGGGAGGGCCCAAAAGTAAACTTGCTGCAAGTAACAAGGAGATGAATTCTGTCAGTGCAAGCGGATTGAACGAGATAACAGATGTGGGAGTCTTATCAGGGATTGCCCACCCCTGGCTGGCTGGGGAAATGGCACCTGGGTGGATTCCTCCTCGCTGCCCCTGCCCCATAGTGTGGCCCTCCCTTCCCCCCTGCAGGACTCCCGACTCTGCCTCCTGTTTCCACCTTGGCTTCAGCTTCAGACTCCAGATGCTCAAGGAAGGAGGCAAATATCGATTACATGCAGTGGGAGAGGGACTAGGCATAGGGGATACAAAGATAAATACGACAGAGCCTTTTCTCTTGAGGGGTCCAGAGGAGCAGCAAAATCATGTGACAGTCGTATGCAGAGCACTCCCTGTGGTAGACGTGTGTGTATGGTCCGGTCATGGCACAGAGCAGGCACCGATCGGTTCTTTGTAGGAGTGGAGAAAGGGATGATGGACTTCTCAGAGCAGGGGGAGTTGAGTCTGAAAGGTCTTTTAGAAGGTAGTCAAGTTGGTGGGGTAGGAAGGGACAGAGGAACCAAACAGAGAAAGACGGCTAGCATGTGCAAAGCATGGAAGCAAGAGAAAACGCGTGCACCAGAGAAGCCTACTTAAGTCACTCTAATTAAGGACCTTAGGAAAAATAAGATGAAAACAGAGGAGACAAACCATTAAGAGACTCCTGGCTATAGGCAACAAACTGAGGGCTGCTGGACGGGAGGTAGGTGGGGTGATGGGCAGTAAGGAGAGCGTGTGATGTCATGAGCACTGGGTGTTCTATGCAACTGATGAATCACTGACCTCTGAAACTAATAATACACTATATGTTAATTAAATTGAATTTAAATTAAGAAAAAAATTAAAAAGGGCCTAAGAATTTTGCTGGAGAAAAGAAATATGGAACAATCCCATGTTCATGAAACCAACATGTCTTGTAGACAGTAGAAAGAATTTTAGGGATGGTAAAGAGCTTGAGGTGGTCAACAAAAGATTAATGACCAAGGCGACTAGGAACTAATCCTTGAAGATGGGATACAGTTTTCTTTTCTTTTTTAAAATTTTATTTATTTATTTGAGAGAGAGCACAAGTGGGGGAGGGGCAGAGGGAGAGGGAGAAGCAGGCCCCTCGCTGAGCAGGGAGTCCGACGTGGGGCTCAGTCTCGGGACCCTGGGATCATGACCTGAGCCAAAGGCAGACGCTTAACTGACTGAGCCCCCCAGGCACCCCTAAGACACAGTTTTCTTGACAGGAAAGGAGGGAGTGAATTCTTGGCTGGGGAAAAACATGAAGAGAGTTATGAAACAGGAGTGAATATGCCATTGCCAGAAAGTGGGGCTTTGAGCCTGGGACACTTGCATAAAGCTGGTTCTTTTGAAGGATGGCACCGTCGGCAGAACAGTGGGCAGAGGGAAACTCCTGCCTTCTCCTCTCTGGACCCTCGAGCTCTCCGGAATCAGTCCCCTTCTGCAAGTAAGGATGAGTGTTACCAAAACTCAGAAGAAAAAGTAACCAACTCCTAAGAATGAAGTTCGGCTGGTGTTAGAATCTCTCCCCCTGGCAACCAGAATCTCACTTTCCAGTCTCACGGTGTCTTTAAGAGCATGGGAAGATGAAAGAGCCACAGGATGTCATGGCTCTCCTTGCCTGGTAGGGGATGACACGACTTCCTCTCAGTAGTTTCTTGTGGATACCGTCTAAGCGTGCTAATACGCCGTGTTTACTTGTTAACTGTTCCACTGTTTCATATTTAGCATGGCTTTTTCTCAGCCTCCCCAATCTTTCTGTTGTGTTCTTAATGTTTGTCAAGGCACATCCCTGGAGATTTATAGCGAGTGGCATAGGGTGGACCCATGCCAGGGAAACCGGAATCATGAGAACTCACACGTAGGAGAAAGTTGAATGAGTCATAGGGCAGTCAAAGAGTCAGTCACATACCAACAAAAATCTGTCGAATGAAACAGGCAGTTTCCAGAATCCAAAGATGTAGTTGGGCAGTATAAACTTAACAATTTAGACCAGACACAGGGGATCGGGGGATTAGGTCACATCGGTCAGGTCAGTCAGTAGGTGTGTCAGAACATGGATGAAGGACACCAGTTACAAAGGAGTAAACGTAGGTGAAAATCTCTTGGTCCCCATCCTCTTATTTACTTCCCGTTAGAGCAGGAGCTGCACCTGCGGACGGCCACCGGGAGCCTACAGACAGAAGTGGTAGGGCTGCGTCCTTGGCCAGAGTCAGAAGTGTGGGATCGACATGGAGAGCAAATCCTAAGGAGTATCAACCTTCCCTATGAGGAGAAGTGAAAAAATAACGTTTTGGGTCTTGAGTTATTTACACATAAAGCATGAAAAATGGATATGCTTCATCTCTTAAAGAATCAAAGATGTTAATGCTATTGGCAGAGAGGCTTTCAGAAAAATGTACAATGACATTATTAGGCAAATGTTTCATACATTTGTCAAAAAAAGTCAAAACATTAAGTAATGAATCTTAACATTGGCCAGAGCATTAACATGAGAGATCATTGGCTTCTCAGGTTAGATTAATGTGACTCAAACACAAAGGCTTGTGAAATGTGGTTCTGTTTATATTGCAATGGATGTTCTAACATCTAAACCTATTCAGACCTTTTTTTTTTTTTGGTTAAGGCTGAATTTAGCCAGAATTTAGTATTTAACAAATCATCTTCTTTTAGATCCAGTCCTGAAGTAATACCTGTATTTAGGCTAAGAAGATGATTTTCTCTATGAAATAACCACTACTTTCTATTTTTACACAGATTGGGTAAACACATAAGAAATTAGCATCAGAACAGAGCTGCCCTATATAGCCTAGCGCAGTACTGCCCTAGAAGAGAGTTCAGAATTGGAATTCAAACAGGAAAGGAAATGACAGCATAAAATCCTACACTTTTAAATACAGGAACCTTACAATTCTCTTCATAATAGTATGAGCATTAAAATGTAGAGACCAAAGTAATAGTGTTTTCTACATTTACTTCCAGGTGCAATTTCAAGTTACTATTTAGTTTCTACTAAACTTTGAAAGCATTAGAAGATGTGATGACTTCTATCCCGAATTTTCCATTTACATAAAGCAACCTTCCTAGTTTCTACTCTTTTTGTAAAGAACATATTGGCCAGTAGAAAAATAGTTTTAGTTTCTTTCAACAAGATTTCAACTGACAGAGACACTTTTTTTGATCCTTTGTTTTGGGTATTATAGTTCGGAATTTTTTTTTTTTTTAAAGATTTTATTTATTTGACAGAGATAGAGACAGCCAGCGAGAGAGGGAACACAAGCAGGGGGAGTGGGAGAGGAAGAAGCAGGCTCACAGCAGAGGAGCCTGATGTGGGGCTCGATCCCATAACCCTGGGATCACGCCCTGAGCCGAAGGCAGACGCCCAACCGCAGTGCCACCCAGGCGCCCCTAAAAAAAAATCTGATGATTTGCTGGGTCACAGTAAGATTTCAGAAAACTTTCCTTCGAATCATTGAAGGATTTATAGATATAAGGTTCTCTTGCCTCTTTTTTTTTTTTAAAGATTTTATTTATTTATGTGACAGAGAGACAGCCAGTGAGAGAGGGAACACAGCAGGGGAGTGAGAGGAAGAAGCAGGCTCATAGCAGAGGAGCCCGATGTGGGACTCAATCCCGGAACGCCGGGATCACGCCCTGAGCCGAAGGCAGACGCTTAACGACTGCGCTACCCAGGTGCCCCAAGGTTCTCTTGCCTCTTATGGATTTTTTTGGGATCTTGAAATGCCATGGTCCCCCTGAAGCATAACCGATACCCATGGACTGCAACTTCTCCTGGCACGTCGTGGTTACTGTGGTCTCGACCATGACCCTGACTCCAGGGAGACTTGGGACAGGGCCAGGAGTGGAAGCCTGTGGAGTGTTCACACAGACGCTGGGGTGGCTGATGCATCCAGTCTCCTGCTGCGGGCTTAGACACCTTAAGGTTGCAGTGAGGATGTGATGTTGCCAACTTTCATGGAGTCACAGACTTTTTTTTTTTAAGAGAGAGAGAAGACACGGAGAGGGGGCCAGAGGGAGAGGGAGAGAATCCCAAGCAGACTCCCTGCTAATTGAGGAGCCTGACACGGGGCTCGATCCCACGGCTCTAAGATCATGACCCGAAGCCAAGAGTTGGGCGCTCAACTGACTGAGCTATCCAGGCTCCCCTGAGTCACAGACTGTTTTTATTTGTGTCTGTCCGTTTGCATAGAATGACTACCAGGACACACTGACACCCAGGAGCAAGACGCCTCAGGCAGTGAGGGCTTCCCCGTGCTGGCATCAGGAAGGACCGTGGGCTAACAGAAGGACAGTATAAATATGCCTCCCCCTTCCTCCGGTTACTTGTACCCACCACGGGAGCAGGCTGACCGTAGCCAGAGTTTGTAGTGGACACAGTCCACTTTCCAGTGTTCTCTTTCAGAAACTTAGGGCCGTCTTCATGGTGTGTATCTGTTGATCACAATTCTTGTTTGTGGCCCAGGTCAGATGTGAGAAGGGCTTAAGTTTCTTTGTGGAATTTTTTAAAGCTGTTTATCATAGGCGCTTTTTCACTTGGGTTCATTCAAAAGGGTGATGTGGAAAAATGAAAGGGAAAATGAGCACTTCTCGGTAAACATTTTAGAATAAGGCAAGTGATAGCACTGCTTAAGAGCACAGAATGACCATTCTGCTGAGAACATAGAATGGCTCACATCTACTACCCTTGAACTTGGATTTCATCTATGATGTCATGGCTCTCCTTGTAGGATGCCCAATGGCCCAGACGCTGTGGTACAAAAGGCCTTTTGTGTCAGAGTTATTTCCTGTCGAGTGTGGTTTGGTGCAGACACAGAAATATTTGAGAAAAGCTGCGTCGTCGGGAACCCTGATGGAAGTGGTCCCAAGGGCGGCCAGGCAGCTGGGTTTGTCATGGGCTCCACTGACATTTCACTCTGAGGGTCTTATTATATGGTGCTTCCCTGCTTGTGAAATGTTGAATGGTCATTCATGACGTGGTAGTTAGTGCAGTGGAATGCTCACCTCCTTGAGGGGCTGTGCCAAGAGTCTGCAGCTGCAAGGGTCAGTTTTGTAGGGAAGGGGGAGAGGAAGTTTCCATCCCTTGCCCTGGTTTACTGCAGGGACCCAAAGTGCACAGGCCAGAGCTGCTCCTGGGCGCTCTCCTCCCTGACCATGGTGCTGCTGAGGGCCGGCACACACTAACTCCAGGGACCTGGCTCTGCCCCTGGACGGACACCATCAGAGGCACCATTTATGTCTCTTTCCTGAAGACCCACTGCAACAGGGACGTAGCAAACCACACTGAATGAGTGGGGAATCGGAAACAGAGTTTATGTGTAGTTATTTATATCTGCCTTGTTCCTGAAGGTACTTTAATTTAAGGACAGAGATGAAAAGACTGACTTAAGAATAACCCCAAGGCAGAGGTGGAATTAACTTCTAAGGCATTGTTTTCAAAGGAAATGTTTCCTCCTTCTAACCTTAGAAAAGTACACGTGAGGAGAAGAATTTGTCACCATAAAATAGTTTCAAGCAGAGAACAGTCCCCATTCTTCACTGTTCTAGATGGCTACGACTAAAAGGCAGCTTTAATGACCTGGCAGGCCAAGGTGCTTCCTCACGACCTGAATAGTACGAAGTTTGTCCTTGTATGTTGTTAGTTGTATTTGTGTACCTTTCATCTTTCTTCAGTCCAGACACCACCTGGAATGTTCTGGTCTGGACATAGACCGGTGTCTGCAGATTGCCCTCTGTAAGCAGCAGGGAGCGTGTGGGTGCCCATGTCCATGGACCGGCGCCTCCAGGAGCTGCTCCGCACCCACAGAGGAGATGTGTGGCTCTGGGGCCGGCCGATCTCTAAGCACTCTCTCCTCCTCCTCAGCCACAACCCCCCATGCTCCTTTCTCTTCTCTTCCTCTGCACAGGGGATGGTTTTCCTGCCTCTGCCTGAGCGCCCTCGCTCCCTGAGACTCACTGATTCCTCCCAGCAGGCTGACCTCCTGGCAGTTGGATACTGTACCCCGAACCTCTCTTCCCAAGAAAGCCCCGTCCTTGTCCCCAAGAATAAACATGGCCGGTGGTGACACGCTGGAAGTACTCTGATGACCCCAGAGACTGAGGGTAGCTTGGCAATGCCGGACATGCAGCCGCCATCACTCATCACACCCAACCACCAACTGTATTCGTCTCCACAGAAACTCTGTACAAAGTATATAACCGTATGTCGTACATGCCTACTTGTAAAGGTGCCCAAGGAGGACATTTGCACAGGCTCCGGTGGTCACCTAGTGATAAGTTAACTTCAGGGCATCCTCGCTCCCAGTGGTATGTGTTGGAGTTCCCGGTCTCCAGCAGGCAGGCTTCTTCCTAGTGTTCGAGGGCAGGAAGTGGAGTTTTGGGGGCGGGGAAATAGGCCAAGGAACGTGGCTTGCTGCGACATGCAGGGTCTTTCCCTTTAGGTCATATTTGTTGGAAAGGGCCCCGGGGGAGAGGCGGTTACCATTCTCATCTGTCTGTCCGTCTGCCTGCACTGGAAGGGTCGACAGGTCTTCTCAGTTGTCATCCTCCAGGCCCTTAGGGTTTAGACCAACCCCTCTCCTGTGACACCTCTTTGCCTCCAGGGTAGTTCAGGCCTTCCCACAAGCTTGGACTGCACATTCTCTGCCTTTCTGGGCTTCCTCTGCTCTTTCTGGAATGTGCTTACCCTGTTCTCTGGACTGTACTCTTGGAAAGTCTGGCAAGGTTTGTGTTCATCTTCAACATGTAAACACAGTGTGCAGAAACATCAGCTGAAGTCCACGCATTTACTCTTCTATCTGGACACTCACCTTCTGCTGGCCGTTTAAGCCGTCCAAAGATGCAGAGCGCCCAGGGCCGTCAGCCCATCTAAGCAGAGAGGAAGAGCCCCCAGCGCGTTCATGGACGGTGCCAGCCGCGGGCAGCAGTGGCAGCTCCTACCCAGGCCCCTTGGGATGAGGGGTGGGAGGCCAACCAGAAGGTCCCAGTGCAACTGGAAACGGAGCCATGGGAGCCCGCTGGCCTGCCTTCCCTCGGTGCATGTGAGGATACGCTGCAGCTGTGGCCTTACAAGGTCCTAAGAAACCTGTAGTTGCCGAGGGAAGGGGAGAAGGGCGGAGAGGCTGGAACAACTATTCCTAGAACAGAACATCCATCACAGTGGGAGGAAAATAGCAGCAGAGGAGCCAGGCGGGCCCCTCTCAGGGTCGTTAGCACACTATTTAAGGATCCCTGAGGATGCCAGCCCCTAAACAGACCCCAGTCTTGCGACAAGCTTCCCCTTGTCCAAGCCCTCGGCCCGGTGCCTGGCCAGCTCCGAGCGCCCGCAGACAGCAGCGCGAGCATTTCCAAGGGCCTGCTGTGGACTTGGGCTCCCAGCGCTGTTGTCTCGGACGATGGCTGCTAGCTCTTGTCCTGTCTCCTCACAGCTGCCGACCTTCAGGCCTCCCGGAGGTCTAGACTGCGGGGCTGGGAGCGGTGCCCGACCCGTCCGAGGCTCACGCAGGGCTTGTGTCGGCCCCAAGTGGAAGGAAGGGTGAGGAGTCGAAGTCCTGCCAGCTTCCTGGCTAATGCTGCGTCAACACTTAGCGCACTCCACCCACATCTGTTTATTGTAATTATCTGATTTATTTTTACTCCAACGCGATCTAGCAGTCAGTTCTGTTTCCTACACATCATCCTTCTCAGGATTATCTTTCCGTGGTTCTCAAGGGTGGGGCGGGTGTCTCTCTGACTTCCTTTGTATTCTGAAGGATTTGGCATTCCACACACCTCTCTCTCTCCTTCCCTCCTTCCCTCCCTCCCTCTCTTTCTCATTTACTCATTCAACTCACTTGTCTTCACTGCTTTCCAGAATGCCCTTCCTAGTCTTTCAAGCTGTCTGGTTCCTTTTACCCTCCTATTCCTGCTTCCCTGTGAAGTCTTCTCATACTGATGCAGCGCCCCTGCCCCGTGTTTTCATTCTCTTTTAAATTCTTAGTGTGTTTATTATTTATACCTTTAGTCTTAAAATTTGTAAAATGTGTATCGTGCATTCATTCACTAAACTTCACTTCTGCTCCCCGTTGTGTCGGGAACTGTCCTGCGCACGGGGCAATATGAAGATGTACAGAAGCTACCAAGAGCTTGCAGTATGGTAGGGACAAAGATAAAAAGCAAATAATCACGACTGGGCCGATGTGCCCTTTATAACACGAGCATTTTGAGGGCAGTGCTTGCCTAGAGGAAAGGGGAGCAGCTCTCTTTGGAGGAGTTAGGAAGTGTTTCCAATGGAGGATACAGCACATCAGCTGGGTTTTGAAGAGTGTCTAGGAGCTTGTCAGGTGACAAATGGGCATCAGGCAGAGGAAAAGAAACTTCCATCGCCACTGTGACGGTACGGAGGTCTGAGACAGCACGACTTGGAGCAGCCCGTGACACTTCAGATGTTAACCCCCATTCGTGACTGTAACATGTCACGCCAGTGTTTTTCCAGCCAGGTGACAAAGCTCCCTGGACATTTATCCAGGTCCCTTTATATCTCAGGCACTTAATAGTAACCCCAGCATTGTTCCCGGCAAGCAGTTTCCAAGCCAGGGAACGCGAGGACAAAGGTGATCAGCTGTGACCGGTTTTGCTTCTGTGTTGGTTTAGACCAAGGATGCCCTGTTCACGATTCTCCACGACCTCCGACCCCAGGATCATTTCAGCATCATCGGATTTTCCAACCGCATCAAAGTGTGGAAGGACCATCTGGTGTCAGTGACTCCCGACAATGTGAGAGACGGCAAAGTCTATATTCACCACATGTCGCCCACCGGAGGTAAATACGAAACCTTGTTTTCTTGCGGCCTTTGACGTGATAATAAGCAAATAGCTAATTTCTGCCAGGAGACGAGGATTTGAAAGCTGAAGCCAATCACAGGAAAGGAGATAAAGGCGAGAGCTTTCCCAGAAGCTTACGTTTCTCTGAACACCAAGTCTGGAAAGTCTCGTCTTCCAGGCCCCGAACTGATGGTCAAGTAAGTTAGAGGGGAAAATACTTGATAGGTTTTGGAGCCTTTCCTGGTTTATCTCTTGGATCCAAACAATGAAGCTGTTTTTGAAAATGGCTCTTGGGTGAGGAATCAAAGCCAAAGATGGTTCGACATTTTCTGTGCTTGAAAGTTAGAGCCTTGGGAGACAGCAGGTGGGACAGAGCGGCTGAACTACTAGCCTCTTGGCAGGGCTGCGCCGGTGAGTGGAGCATGCGCACCAGGTGGCCAGGGAGATTCTGTGCATGGCAAGTGTGATGGGCTCCGAGTCTTTGCACCCTTGGCTTGGGTATGGTGCCCGGGGAAGCGTGCGGGGATTGGAAAAGGCCCTCCAGGATTCCAGGGAGAGGAGAGAATCAGGACAGGATGCTGCCCAGCTGTGCTGGAGGCAGGTTCCTTCAGTGCACGCTGTGGGGCTTCTGCTCGCCGCTGTCTCTGTCTCCAGTACCGTGGACCTGTGACAGGTGCTCAGGGCTGGAGTGTTTATGGAAGCTCCTCCAGTCTCCCTCCGCCCTTTCTACAAGGGCCTTTACAGAGACTCCTGGGGTTATTGTCTCAGTTAATCCTAATTTGGTTATTGGGGAACATATAAAGCATCCAGTTCAGTTTTCTTCCAGCATTTTTCATCTTTCATCTATGTATTATTTTCTCTGCAAAATGAAGCTCTGATTTCCCAAATGAATTTCATTTAGAACTTGGTCTTGCTTGGATGGAATTCTGACTTGCCCTGGGACTTCTACCTGTCTCCACAGCAGTGTGGTCTAGGGACGGATTAATCGGTTGATGAGAGAGATAAAAGATTGGATTTAATAATATGGGAGGAAGTTGATAAGACAGTCAGGTCCTTGAGGGAGGAAACTCTTCATCTTTGTGTGGCCCCTGGTTCCCAGCACAGGTCCTGACATGTACAGCTCGTGCTCAATGAGTATTTGTTACGTTGAATGTATTTCAACGGCACTACTCACTGTTAGAACGATGTGTGTGTGTGTGTGTGTGTGTGTGTGTGTGTGTGTGTGTTGGCACGGGGTGTGGGGATAGGGCTTTAAGAAACAGCTGATGTGTATTATGTTCTTCTGGAATCCACACCTTACATCTTGTTAGTTTCCTTTCTTTTTTCTCAGCATCTCATCGCCCCAAGCTCTCCAGGTGAACGGAAAGTCAGTCTGTTCCTCTCAGAGAAGCGGGACGGCAGGGTTGGGGGCATAGGTTCTGAAGCCAGACTGTCTGGACCTGAAGCAGCCCCGCCATCTACAGGCCACTGACTGTGTCTGTACCCGAGTTTGCTCATCTCACGTGTGGACAAGAATGGGGTTGTGATGAGGACGAAATCAGTTAAAATATCTGAAGTGCTTAGGACAGTGGCCAGTACGTGGGAAGAACTCTTTCAGTGTCAGACATGGCCATTTCACCCAAGCAGTCCCTCTTGCTGGTGCCCTTAGGTCCTCTGTTGACCTGGGTGGTCTCTCTGCGGGATGGCTGGGCAGCTCTGGGGGGTCTCCCTGTGGAGGGCACCTCCCTGTTCTTAAGAGTGCAGGACATGCCCCCTGGCTTCACATAGGTTTGATTCCAGGCCCTGCTGTGCCTTGGTGCCTGGTACCAGGAAAGCTAAGTCTGCCCCTTTGCCTGCGCTCTGCTTGGCCTTAAAATGGAATAAAAGATCTGGCACCATTGCCAAGTTCTCAATTAAAGGGAAAATAAACACCTGCCTTTTTATCCAGGCTCATGCATCCAGAGGTCAGGTGAAACTAGGCTAGGCATCCGGAAAGGCAAGTTAATGAGCCCAAAGAAATGTTAAAAATCGTTTGGGCTGTAACTTTCCCTTACATTCAGACTCTCTGTGCATCTCAGAATTATCAGTGTGTTTGCACAGACCTAGACATGTATTTTTATTTATTTATTTATTTACTTATTTATAGCCAGAAATTCTGGAGAATGTGAAACAATGGGGAGAAATTACCTGGTCCACTCAAACACAGTACACTTTGCGGGTAGATAAAAATCACTCCAGATGGGGTGATGGATTGTGGTGATGAGTATACAGCTTTATAAATTTACTAAACGTACTTAAGTGTGTACCTGCAGTGAGTGCCTTTTCTTTACCTTTGGGACTTGCCCTCCCTCCAGATTCCTGTACCTAAGTCCCTCTTGCACTTTGCAAAGCTAGTCCCAGGAAAGGAGTAGGAGCCATTGACGCTAAGGTATTGAAGACTTCCAAGCCAAGGCGCCGTCAGATGCGTTCGGGAGAAGGGGCATACAGTGGGATACCTCCAAGCCATTCCCATTCATTTAGCAAACCCTTGCCAAGTGTTTAGATAGGCTGGCGTCACCCTGTAGGTGCAGGGGACTTCTTTGCCCACTCAGGTCCCCCTGCTACTGCTTGAGCAGTGGTGAGCGTGCACCCAGGTGAAGGAGGCAGGCACACAGGCTTGAGCTGGCACATTTCGGTGTTCCCCAGGCACAGACATCAACGGGGCCCTGCAGAGGGCCATCAAGCTGCTCAACGACTATGTGGCCCACAACGACATCGAAGACCGCAGCGTGTCCCTCATCATCTTCCTGACCGATGGGAAACCCACTGTCGGGGAGACCCACACCCTCAAGATTCTCAACAACACCAAGGAGGCCGCCCGAGGCCAAATCTGCATCTTCACCATCGGCATCGGGAATGACGTGGACTTCATGCTGCTGGAGAAACTGTCGCTGGAGAACTGCGGCCTCACACGGCGCGTTCTCGAGGAGGACGACGCGGGCGCGCAGCTCATCGGGTCCGTACGTCCGTCTTCTCCAGACAGGGAGACTCGGGCTCTCAGAAGGGGGCGGAGGGTTGTGGGGTCCTAACTCATCACCTGCTGGGAGACGTCCTACGGGGAGTTTAACCCGGGTCGATCCGCCTTCAGATTCTGGGCCCTGCTTCGTGACTTTAGGCAAGAGTGAAGCCAGTCTTGCTCAGTTCCCTCATCTGTAAAATGAGGAGTGCGGTCGGTCGACAGAATCGAATGAGAAAACCGGTGTAAAGTACTGGCGGGATGGCTGTTGCATGTTAGGTGTTCAGTTAGCTCTTACGGTTGTAATTGTCTTCTGGACACTTCTAGTCTATTCTCTGGTACACTGTCTAGTGTGTTTGCTTTAATTCCCCCTGAGGCATACATAGGAGACTAGTGCTGTCTCCATTTTGTGTGCTGGTTAAAACTGGCTGCTGATTCTCTTAGTGTTTTGAGGTGGAGAAGAAACTGCATCTTAGGTTTTCTCACTCCGTTTGGAGCCTCCCCACAGCTGTCACGTTGCCAAACACAGGGTATGACTTTGCTGTTGATTCGAGGAAGCGCTGACTCTCCGTTCCACATGATGTGCGTGGATCTTCTTGACGGCATGTATGGGAGATGCTTCGAAGGAAAAGTGAGATTTGCGTAGATTTGCAGCTGTTGAATAGCCGTATTCAAGGACTATTCGTTAATGATAAACCTAATTAGAGGTCTCTGACATGGGCAGGAAAAGTGGCTCCTTAGTATGAGGCTAGCCACCATTCCCCCCACCCCTAGGTTTCAAAGATGTAAATAATAAGACAGATTTGCTTCCCACATTTTCACAGTTATTCAAAACAGTATTCAAAGGGGGAGAACCTAGGGCATTGTATATTAAGATTTAATAACGCGCTCAAAAGCAAAAGCAATGACATTGAAGCAAACCAGCCGCGCTGTCGTATTACCAAAACCACCAATACCCAACATTTATCGAGAACTGACGACGCGCCAGGCTTTCCTGCACCTGTTGTCTCAGGCGAGCTTCACAGAAAGCCTAGGGGCAGGTGTAGCAGGGTCCAAGTGAAGCTGCCATGTGGCCGACCCTCGCCTGTAATGTCCGGACACACTAGATTCTGCTCCACGAAGTCGCTCAGAGACTCCCGTTCTTCCCCTTTGGTCACTCTGCACCCCTCGGGTGTCGTCCTTAGCTGCAATGTTGAAATTAGGTCACTGTCATTTGTATATTCTGGCCCCAAAGAGGGAGAAAGAAAAGAAAACCAGAGTAAGAAGCCATTTTATCTCAAGCAAGCATTGCAGAAGTTGTGCATTCCACTTCTACTCATATTCTGTTGGTGAGAACGTGGCCATGTTTGGCCAGAGTCGAGGCTGAGAAATGTAGTCGATCGCTGGATGGGTAGAACTCAGTTAGGAAAGAAGCAGAGAGTGAGCTTGAGGGGACAGCTCGTAGTCTACCAAAGCAGCTACTCAACGTTCCAACTTCATAGAGGAACCGAAGTTCAGAGAGGTCATGTCACATGTCCCAAGACACACAGCAAGGAAGTGACTGAGCTGGCTTCCACAGCCTGTGCTCTCATCTGCATCTTTGGAAGGGGGGCTTTGATGGTTCCCTGACTCAACAAAAAGCAACCTCGTAACAACCAGTAGAGAAGCTAAAGCCAGCGAACAGGCATTACACACAAGCTTAGTATCAGAGTCAAGATGAGATTTCTCAAGGCTAATGGGCTAGTTAAAGGGCACCTGGAATATGTGTTTGGTTCTAAGAAATGTGTTTTAAGGGACCCTTTGAGAAACATAGGTATGTACAAAGGAAAGTTACCAAGCGGCCCCTCAGCTCGGGGTGCTTGAATTAGTATCATATGAATAGTTTAGGAAACGGAGTTGGTGGGGATCGATGAGACACAAAAAGATTTCTAGGAGCACACAGCAGTGTTTGCCAGACGGTTAAACGCCCGTGTTGCTCCAGAAGCAGCACAGAGATCGGTGGGTGGAAACTGCAGGAAAGAAGGTGTGATCTACTCCAGGGGCCTCCCCATCCTGGTCGGAGCAGCTGAAAGGAGGCGAGACGCCAGTGGGGTAGTGAGTTCTCTGTCACCACTGGTGTTCAAGCCGCTGCTGCCCGGCTTCATAGCGGAAGTGTCCTGCCGGGTAGTGTTGGACTTGAGGGCCTGCAGACCGGTGGGTCCCCTGGCAGGTAGGACCTGCCCTGCCGGCAGCCAGGGCTGGGCCCGACTCTGTCTCTGTCCTCCCACTGCAGGTTCTATGATGAGATCAGGACCCCTCTCCTCTCCGACATCCGCGTCGATTACCCGCCGGCCTTGGTGGAGCAGGCCACCAGGACCCTGTTTCCCAACTACTTCAACGGCTCGGAGATCGTCATCGCGGGGAAGCTGGCCGACCGCAAGGTGGGACAGCTGCACGTGGAGGTCACGGCCAGCAACAGCAAGAAATTCGTCATCCTGAAGACGGACGTGCCGGTGGAGCCGCAGAGGGCGGGGCGCGGCGAGACGGGAAGCGCCAGGCCCCAGGCCGGGGGCACCGAGCCCCGCAACCACGTGGAGCGGCTGTGGAGCTACCTGACGGTGAGGGAGCTGCTGAGCTCCTGGCGGCACAGCCGCGACGAACAGGACCGGGAGCGCCTGCGGCAGAAGGCACAGGCCCTGGCCCTGGCCTACCGCTTCCTCACCCCGCTCACAGCCATGCACCTGCGGTCGGCGGGGCAGCCGGAGAAGCTGGAGGAGGCGCAGGGCGTGTCGGCCGCCGTGGGCCCCGAGACCGTGATGCAGAGCGTGCGGGGCGCCAGCCCGCAGCCAGGTGAGCAGATGTGCGGAGCCCCCGCGCTCCCCTCCCCCCGCCCGCGGCTGTCCCTTACTGCGGGAGACCATGTCGTGCCCTGGCGTCACAGGGTGTGTACGCCGTCGGGTTTGTGCGGTTGCAAAGGCTGGATCTGTAGAGAAATTTGGAAACGTGGCATTTGTCTCAGAAACGTTGCCAGGTAAAGTCAGTCTAGCGATAAATCATCGGTATCGGGGGCCCACCCCGCAGGGGGCAATGTTGGAGGCACCAGGATGAGCAAACGAACAGGTACTCGTGTTTAAGCGTCGTCCTGCCTCTGTGAGCCCCTCAGAGCCATGCTGCTTTACCTGCTGGACGGCAGGTGCCCAAAGCCGTGGGCATCTAGAGATGAGCCCACAGGAAACACACCGCCCCAAGGGGGGCACCCGAACTCCTTCCCACGCACACCTGCTTTGTGGAACGCGCGAAAACCTTCCTGCCAATGCCTGGTTTTTATTGTCCTGACAACATATGTGAGGAACGGACTTATGGATTCTCGAGAGAATTCATCCTTTATATGCTTATCACTAGACTCTAAGCCGAAATGGTCATTTCCAGTTTCATGCCATTTTGTTGGGGGAAAACAGTAGCGACAAGCAGAGGAAAAGGAGAGGAAAATAGTTCCCCCAAAGCAGAGCACTATAATCTCAGTCATAACGGCTTGTGGGAAACAGCATGTTTTTTACATGTAACATGTTTATTAAATTCCTGCCAAGTTCACATCTCCTAAAAGAGGATGGACAGGAACTCAGGGCCTGCAAATGCTGTCTCAGTTATTCCTCAAGATCTAAAGTCTGAGAAGCACCTGGGCTTGGTAGAGTGAAAGGGTAGGATCCAGACACAGCTGTTTCCACTGTGTGGCTCGGGGCAGGTGTCTGAACTTCTCTGCGCTTCCGTTCCCTGGCCTATAAAGTGTAGATACTAACGATTTCCCTGAAGGGCCCTTGCAAGGATTAGATGTGTCAAATCTTTGGTACAAAGCCAGCGTTCTGCAAATGTTAGATCCCTCTGTCTCGAACTAGACATTTATTGAAAGGTGCGGATTATAACTATATCTGGATTATAACTTTTTTTTTGCATTTTTGTATTTTTTAAATTGTAAAAAAATAACATAAAATTTACCATCTTAACCATTTTTAAGTGTATAGCTTGGTAGTGTGTGGTATCTTCACAGGTCTCCAGAACTTTTTTCATCTTGCAAACCTGAAACTCCATGCCCATTAAACAGCTTTCCTCTCCCCCCACTCCATAACGATAGGTACAACAGAATGTTTTCCCCTATTATACACGCAGAAATCTTAGACAGGAAGAATACGATCTAATTTATAAAAGAATAAAATAACTAAGTCTTCACATGGTATGCCTTCACTTGTGTGTTGTGAGGCCAAGCTCCTTTAAGACGGGTGATTTTTTAAATGACCACAAATGCATTTGAAAGCTATATTTTTACTCACCCCAAACCTCTTGTCTGTGCCTCTCACCTCATCCTCCTTAATGAATAACAATGGGGGTTCTCTTCTTTCTAGGACCTGCTCTCAAGAAACCATACAGCCCAAGAATTAAAGTCTCCAAAACCTCAGGTAAAGAAGAGAATGTGGTTGTGTGTGACTTGAGGGCTGAGATGTTTCCAGGTGGATGGCCCAGAGTTCCCTGACGCCAGTTAAAATACCAGCTCCTGGAACGAGGCACGAGGACCCCTAGTCGTTCAGCAAAAGGCAGCAGCGGGAAGCGGTTCTGAGAACCAGGGTGGCCTTAAACACCATGGCTCTCACCCCGAGAAGCCTGGCAGGCCTGATAGCACGACAGACGGGCAGCAGAGGCCCATTTGCATCATGGCTCGGTTTAAACATTACTTGTTTCAGAGACATGACATACACGTGCTTCCAGCTCCCGGTGGTATGAATATCTCTGATGTGCAGAGTTTATTATTATTACTATTATTTTAATCTTTGGCTTTAGATGGGAAAGGCAAATAAAAATACCATAAAATTTCCTTTGGCTGGCTTCCTGGGATTATGATAAGCATCCAGATGGAACAGCAGCACAAGGGCAGAGTTTTAGTCCTGAAATGTACCCGTCTTCCTTTGTAAGTCTGTTTTTGCCTTGCTCATGCGTTTGATGTGCCAGGAATGTTCTAGAGATTAGCCGTGCAGACAACACGCATGTGGTCTCCAATGGGGAGAGTACAACTCTTTTGAACACACGCATCCACACTTTGTGGAATGCGAGAAACTTTCCTCTTGGATGCCACGTGGGGTAATGACTTTCAGACATCTCTCCTTTTTGAAACAAGCAATATCTTCCCTGGTAAAAGGATTTGGATGATTTGAGTAAAAGTGATGCGGTATGAGCACAAGAAACTCTCGAAGACCTGTCACACAGTTCTATTCATACCTAAAGAGCGCCGGAAATATGGACCAGGACCTTTGTCCCCTATGGATGCCTTTTATTTATTTTTTCCTCATCTACAAAAGACCAGTACCTTGTATTTCTGTATATGTCATAGGATACCGGCAGCCCATCACAGTGAGACCACCCAGAGTCTTTCCTGGGGGACAGAAAGTGGTTGTTTTTTTGTTTTGTTTTGTTTTAGCAGTTACAGTGAGGACATTAATTTAATTGCAACTTGAAAAGACTGACCATATCCAAGTGTGTGTACGTGCATGTGTGCACGTAATGTAGAGAGAGAGACATTCAGAAACACGTTGTGTTTGGCATGAGAACTAGAAAGAAACGAACTCTCCGGTCTTGTGAGGGCAGAGAATTGATGTAGATGGTCAGGAATGATTTGTCTGTACAATAGGAGGCAAGCTCCTCAAGTTGACCAGCGGCAAGACTGAGAGAACGTACAAGCAACAGGGGCCAACCACACTGTGGTCTTTTTTTTTTTTTTAAGAGTCTGTTTATTTATTTGAAAGAGGGAGAGAGAGCACAAGCAGGGGGAACAGCAGAGGGAGAGGGAGAAGCAGATTCCCCGCTGAGTAGGGAGTCCAATGTGGGGCTGGATTCCAGCATCCCAGGATCATGAGCTGAGCCAAAGGCAGACACTTAACCGACGGAGCCACCAGGTGCCCCCAAACTCTGTGGTCTTATCTGCAGACAAAACCTTGAGAGCGTTTAAGTCCACGTGCCCCAGAGGCAGGATTTCCATGGCCATTGCTGACTGTCCTTCCTAACCCCCAGTGACTCTGTATCCCACGTGGTCACCGCCCTCAGTTGGCCACTGTCACGCAAGGACTGTGGACATCTGGTGCCGTGTCTCCGGTGCCGTGTCTCCAGTGCCGTGGTGCTCCGGTCACAGGAAAGTGAGGGTTCACACCCACGTCTCTTCCCTTGGGTGGTCAGAGGAGACAGGAAAATGATTTTCTGTGACTGAAGTGTGGTGGAAGGAGTATCACGTCTGGACGTAGGGGACCCGAGTTCACAGACGCACCTCGCACACTGACCGCGTAACACTGGTGTGTCCCTTCACCCCCAGGCGCCTCCCTCGCTCCGACGTCGGGGATCAGTGACAGGTTACACTAACGCATGAGCCAGGAGAAAGGAGAATGTCCACACGGAAGGCACCCGGTAAATGTCTTGTCTCTCTTGCTCTCTCCTGGTTTTTCCCGGTCTGGCAGTGGACGGAGATCCCCATTTTGTCGTGGATTTCCCCCTGAACAAGCTCACCGTCTGCTTCAACATTGATGGGCAGCCGGGGGACATCCTAAGGCTGGTCTCGGATCACGCGGACTCTGGTACGTTCTGTGACCTCTGGGCAAGGGTAAGGTAGGTAGGACCCCCCCCCTCTGTTCTTGAGACGGACGTCCACGTAGATAAGGGGGCACCTCAAAGACACTCCCTGAGGATTGTTGGTGCCTCATTAGAGGCAGTCGACTGTCGACTGTGCGTAGGGCTTGGAGTCAAGAACACAGACGTTGGAAGCCCTGCTCTGATTTTAGCCTGGGCACGCATCTCCCTTGTAGCCTGGAGACAGTGGCATTTGCTCTGGCAGCCTCCCCGGGCTGTTGTAAAGACCGAACGCAGTAATGGACAGGATGCCATTTTATAAAGGCACAGGTCTGTAGACATTGAGGATCTGTTATTGCTACCAGGCCTGTCCATTCCCAAACTAACGTGGGAAGGCTGAGTCCTAAAGCCGTCTCTCTCGCTTCCTCCGCGAGGCGGGTGTTAAGCCCCCAGCTCTGTGTGCACTGAACACGGAGGTAAGCAGGGCTCTGATCTTCAGTCTGTGAGGGGCTGGGGGAAGGAGCTCTCGAGCCACACGCAGGTAACGGTGCCTGAGAGATGGCCACCTGGCAGTTCTCGGTTCCGTGAGGGTGCATGTCTTGAACGGCCAGGTGACACGCGTGATGTAATTACATCATGTGTGATCCCAGGGCTCCTTTCCCACCTTGTTCTCTTGCAAGGCTTCCTAGCCTTTGAGCTAAATCACAGCTTGCCCTAACTCAGGCTCAGCAGGGAAATGGGGCCTCACTGTGCCCCTCCCTGGAGGCATCCACCTTCCTAGGGCCTGTTCCTGGGGTTTGTGTGATCAGCACGGAAAGGGCCAGAGATGCCTGGAGCCTCGAGGCTGCAGCACGTGGCCTCTGCTCATGCTGGGATCTCTCCTTCCCCCCTTCCCCTTGCCCCAGGGAAGGCATCCCCTGCTCCAGCATACTGACAGCATGGGGACGGCTTCTCTCCCACCTCCATGCACGGGTACCCTCACTCATTCAGCAGGCCTGATGGCCCCTACCCGCGAGTCGGACTTCATGGTATGGTGCTGGAGATACGCCGTGAGGCCAGAGGAGGAAGGAAGCTGTATGAGATGCCTGGAGCGTGAAGGTGGGGTGGTGCGCTAACCACTGTCCTCTTCCACGCTGCCCTGCAGGCGTGACGGTGAACGGGGAGCTGATCGGGGCCCCGGCTCCCCCAGGCGGCCACAAGAAGCAGCGCACGTACTTCCGCACCATCACCATCCTCGTCAACAAGCCCGAGAGGTCCTATCTGGAGATCACACCCAGCAGAGTCATCTTGGATGGTGGGGACAGGCTGGTCCTCCCCTGCAACCAGAGCACGGTGGTGGGGAGTCGGGGGCTGGAGGTGTCCGTGTCCGCCAATGCCAACGTCACCGTCACCATCCAGGGCACCGTTGCCTTCGTCATCCTCATTCACCTGTACAAAAGGCCAGCCCCCTACCAGCGAGACCACCTGGGCTTTTACATCTCCCACAGCGAAGGCCTCTCCAGCAACTGCCACGGACTGTTAGGTAGGCAGCCGCTCTCACACTGCTCGGAGCACAGCATCCAGTTTCTGGAAGCGAGGCTGATGTTGCCGGGGTGTTTGGCTTGATTGAGAAATGCAGTCATGGAAGTGCATGCCTTGCCCCCTGGTGACTTTCTGGAAAGGGAAGGGGCTGCATACACTAATTCTCACTGGCCTTCTGGGAAAGTGAGCACAGACTTTGGGAGTCATCTTCTCAAGGTCTGGCTCCTGACTCTGGGCAAGAAGATGCCAATACAGGGCTGCCCGCAGCCCAGCTCCGGGAGTGAGTCCCCCACCCTGCCCTGAGCCGCAGGCAGTCCTCTTCAGCGGCTTTCAACGTGCAGGCCCACGTGGGCCCCTTGCCCACAAGGAAAGGGTGAGCTGCTGCCAGGGCCCAGTTTAGAAAGCAGGATTTCCTGGCACTTGAGCTGGACGTGTTTCTGTCCTGCTCGACTGCCAAGCATGAGCGCCTCGCCCAGACACAGGCCGGCATTCGTGCGGCCTTAGCAGTGCCCTCACTTGACCTACAGAATTCTGGTGAGGCGAATCAGGAATGGGCTGAAGTGACTGCTTTCAACCCCTCAGCCATACCCACCGAATGCACAGTCTAGGAGGGGAATGGTGGCCTGGAGGCGAGGGGAGACGCCAGGCCTCCTTCCCTATTTGGCCTGTCCTGCTCTCCCAGCTCACGAGAAGACAGTGGTTATCTGTCTAAACGAGTTGTTAGACGGCTTTCCAGTGGTAGCACCCCAGCAGCTTCCGGGGCTTCCAGAAGAGGAAACCACTGCAACCTAACCTAGGACTGCCCTGTCCGCACCCTGCAAACACACGTTTGTCCCTAACATGGGACAGGCGTGAGTCCTCTGGGAGAGTCCAGCCTAGGACTGCAGTCAGTTAAAGCCCCGCCTCTGACAGCATCCATCCCCCTGCCTCTGGGTAACACTGTGCACTGGCTGGTCACCAGCGGCCTAAACTGACAAGAGATCTTTCAACCCAGGATTGCCTGCACTTGACTTAGACCCGATGCTTTTTTGTGTCCTCCCAGGTCAGTTCCTGAACCAGGATGCCAGACTCACAGAGGAGCCTGCCAGGCTCAGCAAGGACCCTACTCACCCTCCACTCCCAAAGGCAGGTGAGCAGGCCGAGACTGTCCTAAAGGTGAAAGGACACCAAGTCCCGGTGGTCTGGAAACAGCGGAAAATCTATAACGGGGAGGAGCAGGTGGACTGCTGGTTTGCCAGGAACAACGCAGCCAAACTGATCGACGGGGAGTACAAAGATTACCTGGCAGCCCATCCTTTTGACTCAGAGACATCGTTTGGCCCGGGACTCTCCAGGGGACTCTGACGCCAGCGGCCTGAACGCACGAGTGCATGACAGGGAAGTGGTCTTTGGGGACCCCGAGGTGCACTTCCTGTCGCTTGCGTGTGCCTCGTGTCTTGGCAGTTGGCTGCCACCCGTGACCTTCCCCTGGTGGCGTGTAGGCCCGGTGTCTGAGTGAAGGGAAGAGTCAGGACTCGGAAGCGGAAATGTTATTTCCTTCTCCTTCCTCCCCCTGCCTCCCCTCTCCCTCCGTCCAATAGAGAAAGATGGTGGCCCCAAGGGGGAAAGGTCATACCTAAAAGCAAGAAGTCTGTGTCTCGTGCCAATTGGCTTGTCTGTCTCAGAGCCTGTCATAAGATAACTGATGAAGGAACATTGCCACTAAGCTCGCTTTCTCTGTGGAAACGGCCGAGTTTGGGCACTCTGCTTTTCGCCTTATGCTAATGCTTAGGACTCTCTCCTCTTAGAACTACTGTGTTCTCCAGATGTGAGGCCAGCCTCTGCCTCAAGGGGACCGCTCCTTGGGCCCCGGCCACGGGTCAGGCAAATAGCTCCTAGATTTGATCATTGTAACCAATTAAGTCTTGTCTTAGGAGAGGATTTTCTTCCGCTGTGATATCTTGCCCTTGAAAGTGAGTTTTCATTTAAAAAAAAAAAAAAACTGCGTTCCAGATACCGATGTCTAATGCGCTTTGTAAACCCCTCGACTGTGCTCATGGGTATTCTCCTATTTATTCCAGTAAAGCTAATAAACAGGACTGCCCCTCGTGGCTGTTTTTGACTGGCCTGTCTCGGAGAGTTGGCCCACCTTCGACTTGGCACTGTCCTCCTGTTGTCATAACTCCGGCCTTACCGACTGGCGGTCCTTGGGGAGGTGACAGGTGAGGCGCTCGCAGCGCTGGGACGGGAGGTAGAGCCCCCACGGAGCGCGTCCTCAGCCCCCTCCCAGGCGTCGGCCCGCACGCTGTCAGCAGAAGGCGGCACGCTCACACAGCTGAGAAGCCTTCCCCCATCTCCGAGAGGCGAAGCCAGCGCATCGGCGTGAGGGGGGCACTTTGGTTCCAGAACTTGGACAAGCCCTCTGCTCCCATGAGGAAAGGTTAAAACCGGTGGCCGGGGCTGCGGAGGTCAGGGAGCACCACCCTTGTCATAGCGGACCCCCTGTGCTCAGCCCATCACCCTCTCCAGGGGAAGCGAGGCTTCCCTGCCCTCCTCCCCAGTCCTTGCTTTTGCCCTGTTTGGTCTTCTCGGGGCCACTGAGGTCCAGCAGAGCCCGGTCCTCACTGGGTGCAGGGCGCAGTCGGGACGCACATGGACACAGACGCCCCTCGAGCCGCAAGGCAGAGGAAGAAAGATCGGGGTCAGAGAAATGGAATATTCCAACATGAGGCTGAATTCAACAAAAGCTTTTGGGCTGGCCTCACAGGAGGTCTCTTCCAGTCGGGAGTGAGTCCAGAGCAGGCTCTCGTGAGCTGTGGAGGCACGCTTGGCCCTTGGAGAGAAATCAGAGCTAAGAAACTTGTTTCCCGTATTGGCCCTCCCGTGGGACCGTTTGAGCAGCAAAATGACATCCACATGTTCCTGTCGGACCAGGCGGCCTCAGGAGGCTGTGGGGAGGGGGCATCGGCGGTTCTGTCTCAGAGACCCGGTCTCTCCCCACGTCGTGCCCCCGCCAGGCCGTGCCTGCCCAGCTCTGGGTTTTCGGACTCCCATCTTCCCAGACTCGGCTGCCCGTTTTCAGCCCAGACGGCCGCAGAAGCGCCCGCGTTTCAGAGCTCAGAGGAAGCGGAGGAGGGGGCGCCGGGGGGGGGCCGGTCCTGCCAGGCTCCCCGGGACCCCCTGTGACATAACTTCGGCCCCAGCCGGGCAGACGTCCCGCGGGCCTCGCGGCCCAGCCTGCCCGTCGCCTGCACAGGCGGTCCGCAGTCCGGCACAGGCCTCGGGGCTGCGGGGAGAACGGCGCCCGGCCGGCTCAGTCAGTAGAGCGGCGACGCTTGGTCTCGGGGTTGTGAGTTCGAGCCCCATGTTGAGCATGGAGTTTACTAAAAGAAAAAGGAAGAAAGAAAGAAAGAGAGAGAGAAAAGAAAGACCGCAGGGAGGGCTGTTATTGCACATTACCAGTTACTGCTGCTTTCTCAGAGCAGAGAAGAATATTCCAGCGAGGTACCCCTCATTGTCCTCTTCTGGGGAAAAAAAATGTTTTTTGAGCATCGAAGTTGAGCTTTTATTTTAATGCTTTTACTGCAGACAAATCCCACTTTTCTTTTTCCTCCTCTTCGTGGTCTGTGTCTTTTTATTGTGGAAGTTTTTTACCATTAAATGATCTATTTTAACCTAAGACTGTGGTATCTCCAAAAAACTCCACAGCCATGTTATACCGAGGACCTTGTAATTTGATTGGAAAACATAGTATTTTCTGTTGGTCATGTATGTTGTGGATAGCAGGCTTTTGTAAAGGATAAATGCAGGGCCCCTGGGTGGCCCAGTCAGTTGAGCATCCGACTCTCAACTTCGGCTCAGGTCATGATCTCGGGGTCGTAGGATCGAGCCCCATGTCGGGCTCCACGCTCCGTGTGGAGTCTGCTTGAGATTCTCTCCCTCTCCCTCTGCCCTTCCCCCCACTTGTGCACACATTCTCTCTCTCTGTAAAAAAATAAAATTAAAAAATAAATTAAAAACTGCTTACAAGTAAATGCAGAAGAAAGGAGGAATTCCCTTCTACGGTGGGGAAACTGAGGCAGAGTCCAGTTGAGTGATTTTTCCCCCATTAAGTGCAAGGTGCTAGAACAGGCCCAGGCTGAACTTCCAGAATTCCTTGTGCTAGCTTTGCTGCGATTTCACTACGTGGGCCATCATTTCTCTCCCTTGAGCACCTGTGTATGGGGGGCGGGTGCTAAGAGAGCGGTTGAAGGAGACTGACCCCTGTGTTGCAGTCAGAGGAGGTGAATCTCGTGTTCTCACCACAGCTGGTGTTAGCATGTCCACTAAGTTGACTGACTGGGGTCTTAGCAGGTCCCTTCCTGGGTCCTTATCCCCTCCCTCATCTGAAAAAAAGAGAAACATCTGACCTGGGGTCCTCTCTAAGGACTTCCTAATTCAAGGTGTCATGTTCCAAAAATAAAATGGACGGGATGTTCTCCGCCCACCCACCCTGGGTGCTTTACCATCTTCTTCCTGACTTTTCGAGGATTTACCACTGCCAGCCAGAGGGAGGGGGACCAGGAGGGTGGCCACGCGGTGACGCTCCATCACGCCCGCTGCAGGGCGCTGGGAGCCGGGTAGAACCCCTCCTCGGCTCTCAGGCCTGCCAGGAAGTCTTTCATTGAAACCCATACCCTCATCGGTGGATTCACGTCTTTACATGTATCTCTGGACTGAACCGAATGGAATGAACGTTTGCGTCCTCCCAAAATTCCTAGGCTGCAGCCAAAACCCCCAGGGGGATGGTATTCAGAGGCGGGGCCTCTGGAAGGTGACAAGGTCCTGAGGGTGGGGCCCCTGGTGGGATGAGTGTCCTTCGAGAAGGAGACGCAGGAGAGAGTATCCGTCTGCTCTCCCCTGTGCAAGGACAGCAAGAAGTCGCCGTCTGGGAACGAGGAGGAAGGTTCTCACTGGACACCAAATCTTCTGGCTCCCGGATCCCAGACTTCCAGCCTCCAGCGCTGTGAGCAAGAAATGTGCGTTAAGTCGCCTGATCTGTGGTGTTCTTGGAATAGCAGCCTGAGCAGATGAAGGCACTGGGTCCAAAATACGAATTCTGGCCCCTTGGTTAAGCTACCCAGAATGCATACAGTGCTGTTATTCAATCGGAAGGGCTCCTGGAACCCTGAGAACGTGGTCCAGCTAAAATAAACAGCAAATAAAGTAACATAGCTAAGCAAAGACTTAGAAATGTAACTTTAAATATTTATTTTAGGCCGTTTAATAAGTAGGGTATGAGATAGGTCACATTCAAGAGCCTTTTTTTTAAAAAAAACAAAGAGATTGATGTCTAAAGATAAACAGCAAATCGGTATGTTTCTGTTTTGAGGGGAAATGGAGTTAGGCCTGCAGAGAATAAGGCTGGATGATTCTAAGTGTACCGCTTGCTAATAGAAATTTTTGAATGACGTGAAAATATATGTAAACGGAGGAGTGAGTGCCCTCGGAAGAATAACGTTAGAACAACACAAGCTACAGAACAGCACTTGAACCGCAGCCATTCCTGACCTGATTTATGTGACTGTCAAACACAGAAGAACCACCTTAAGCCTCTCTGTCCTTAGCTTCTGGGACGCCCGCATCCCCGAACTTCCGTCACCTCCTTATTGGGTCCCTCATTTGCACACCCTGACCGCCACCATCTTGCTGCCCCTTCTTCCATTTGTGTCTGGAGTGTCTTCCCTCCTCAAGCAGGCTTTCTAGCCCGTGGTTGTGGCCTTGCCCCTCCGGTGCTGAGTGGTCCTGCCAGGGCTCGTGGAGATCCCCACCGAGCTCTGTTAAACTCTGAACGGAGCATCCCCCGGTCAGAGCCAGCACAGGGACGGAGCGTGAGCAAAGGCACTGGAAGGCCACGTGAAAGAGAAAACCAGCGGGGCGTCAAGTCAGAAGAAGCTTTGGCTTCTTCATCTGTAACACAAAGGGGCTGCACTGAGACCCCGGGATCTTTATCTGCTGCCAGCTGATGAAGATACTTCCTGGACTTCCAAGTAATCAATGCAAAATGATTCATCTGATGACTCCAGTGGATTTTGAGATCCAGTGTTCCAGACCCAGGGAGTCAGAGGAAAACAAAGCCCATGCCTCCAGGGAGGTGACAGTTTCGAGCAGGAGGTAGAATGGATGCAAAGATGGAAACAGAGCGCCGGAAATGCTGTGCGTGAACTTGGCCGTGGGCTGCGCGGAAGCACAGCTGTGAGGGCGGGAAGGTGGTTGGGAAGCCAGTTCAGGCACGGAGAGCCTGGCATCACCAGCAGGAAGAGTGTGTGCAGAGGGAACCATGGACCGCCACGTTCTCTAAGGTTGGGCGGCTGGGAGCGTCTTCCAAACGGCAGCAGCTTTCTCGCTCTTTCCCCTTTCCCGACAGATTCTGATTCGGGGGCCAGTTCTGTCCCCAGCCCTGCGCTCCCGGCTGCGGAGGCCGCCCAGGGAAAGTCACTGCTCCCCACAGCCCATAGCCCATCCCGTCCTCAGTCCTCAGGGCTCCCGGGGCATTAAGCAAACTCGGGTCCCTCTTGTCCGAGACACACCCTGCCCTCAACAGCCTCTCTGTTCGCTCCAGCTTTCTGGACCATCTCACCCCACAGCTTCCCCATCACTGCTCCTGCTTCCAGAGGATACTGTGGAAGGAGTTCCCTCCTTTGCTCGGGCTGGAATCAAAGTGGCTCTGTCTTCACACCCCTTCCTTCCAAGCATCACCAGCTACCTCCATTCTCACGTTCCCTTGGCAGGGGATTCAGTGGTTTTCTTTCCTTCTAGAATCTCCAGACTCCTGTTTCCTACCAGCTTCTGCCCTCTTGGTTCCAAACACCACTCTGGAAGGCCCTTCTGCTCTGAATCTGTTGTCCCCAGCCCGGTTCCCTTGAGCTTCTGTCTTTTCTCTTCTGTGTCTGCGTCAGGCTTGTTCCAGTGGTTGGCATTCGAAACCTCTCTCTGTTTTGTTTGTTTTAACCTCTTAGATTCAGATTCAGCTTCTGTCCTCACCACATTCATGCCAGTGTATCTCAGACATCACGCTACCTTTCCTGACGCCTGCATCCAGCCCTTAGGATCTTCTGCCTTGACTGCATGACCACGCTGGCCTCTTCCTCTCTTCAGAATTCTGGATGGCTTTGCTTCTTTTTTTTTTTTTTTTTTAAAGATTTTATTTTTATTTATTTGACAGAGATAGAGAAAGCAGTGAAGAGAGGGAACACAAGCAGGGGGAGTGGGAGAGGAAGAAGCAGGCTCATAGCAGAGGAGCCTGATGTGGGGCTCGATCCCACAACGCCAGGATCACACCCTGAGCCGAAGGCAGACGCTTAACCGCTGTGCCACCCAGGCACCCCTGGATGGCTTTGCTTCTTTCTTGTGATTAAAAAAAATTTTTTTTCTTAGTCTCTTTTGCTGAATTTCTTTCCTCCTACCAACCTATGGACTTACCCTCAGGCTCCCCCCCGGTCCTCTCTGTCCTCTTCCTTAGGGATCTCCTTCACTTCATGCTTCCCCATCTGGCTCTGCATAGAGGGTCCCTGCAAATAGATTTATGGGCTTGACTGCTCGTCTGGGGCCGCTTTTGTTTTTCTGGCATGAGCTCAAACTCAGGAATAGAAGCAAACTTTCTATCTTCAAAGTGTCTGTGTTTTTATTTTAAGTGTTTGGGATCTGGGAAGAAAAGTAGCAGTCAGCAATAGTTCTTTCTATTCAGATTGTTGCAAATAAAGGTAGGGGGGTGTGTGTGTATGATACATTTATAGGAGTCCAATTTAAAATTAATTTTTATTGACACAGCAGTCTTCCTGAAAATTCTCTGTTAATCATATTATTTTCTCAAAACAACAGCTGTGTTTATGTAAGAGAAGGCCCAACGTCCTGATTCCTCACTGGGAATTTCTGGTTATATAAGATGAAAATCACACGTGCAAAGTTTATTGATATGTCAATTAAATAATTTCATTGAACTACCAGTACCAAATTCATTATAAATACATTTTCATATGCTCTTTAAAAATAAATGTTATTTCAAGTGTATAAGGGCAATGTAGAAAAGACAATAGTCCCTATGTTTGGGCCGAATGAATGTATGTGCGCTATACGTGCCTGTTTTATCCTGTTAATTTTCCATCTAGAAGTCTGCCTCACATTGCTAGAATCGTCCAGCTCTATAAATGTCATAGAGTGCTGAAAGCCAGCTTCTAGTCTGCACGTTCACATGGATGCTGTGGAAAAAACAGACCTTTCCACGGGGAAAGTGGAAACAGTTCAAAGTCTGAAGGCTCAGCTCAGAAGCAAAGTGTATTTGCTTTTGAAGAAGCCTGGAGCCCAAGAATATTCTAGAAACTGAAAGTTCTCCTCTGCAATCTGGAGGCAACTCTTTATTTTTTCAACCTTTTCTACCTTTTCAGCCTGCCTAGAAGACTAAAATCGAGCACTCTAAGAACTCGCGACGAAAATATAAAACTGTGTGCATTACTGATGGACTGTAACATCTTTAATTGTTCATGCAATCTTCCCGGAAGACAAAATGTTTCAAAGCTAACACATTCACCTATTCTTTCATTTAACCAATATTTAGTGGGCACTAGCTATGTGGAGGAGATAGAGGGCATCCCTGGAAATAACAACATTTCATGGAGTTAGCTGTAAAAGACAGACAGACGTGTGCCCACACAAAGGTTCAGATAAAATGTATGCAGGTTTGAAAAAGGAAGGGCCTGTTTTTGGCTTGTCAGGGAGGGGGCACCAGCATTGGGTCTAGTCTTACAGAACTGGGGAAGCTGGGAGGGGAAAACTAGGAGTATTTTATGTAAGAATTTATGTATTCCTTTTTTTTTTCTTTAAAGATTTATCCATCTATTTTAGAGAGAGAGAACGAGCACAAGCATGGCCCTGAGTAGGGGGTGGGGCAGAGGGAGAGGGAGAAGCAGACTCCCTGCTGAGCCAGGAGCCCAGCACGAGGCAGGGCTCTATCCCAGGACCCTGGGATCACGACCTGAGTTGAAATCAAGTGTTGGATGCTTAACCAACTGCACCACCCAGGTGTCCCCCAGAACTTATTCTTTTTTTTTTTTAAGATTTATTTATTTATTTTAGAAAGAGAGAGAGAGCATGAGCAGGGGAGGGGCTGAGGGAGAGGGAGAAAGTGTCGGAAGCAGACTCCATGCCGAGTGAGGAGCCCGATGTCACACGGGGCTCAAGCTCGTGACCCTGAGATCACGACCTGAGCTGAAACCAAGAGTCAGATGCTTAACCGACTGTGCCCCCCAAGCGCCCCCCAGAACTTATTTATTCTTAATAAAAACACTAAAGGAAAAGAAGTTGTGTAAAAGAATGAAAATTTCAGGGACTTGGAATGCCTCAGCCTCATCGCGGAGGTGCTCATTGAGCATAGGCCGGTGTGGCCACAGTGCCTTTGCTCATCTGGTGACCCTGGGATGCTCTGGACGGCACCAAGGCGGCTTCTGCTGCCACTCCAGTGGATGGCCGGGGCCCGCATCCGGCACCCGCCCTCGGGGCTTAGCTGTGCATCCCAGGGCAAGGACAGGAGAGAGGACAGCGCAGGGCAGCCCCAGGCGGTGAGGCCAGCATCGCCGGTTCCCTCTGAAGCGGGTGTCCGCAGTAGGAAGGCTGGGCTCCTTTCTGCCTCTGGTCCAGGCGCCAGGTGGGCAGGGGACGTGCTAGGCTGGAGGCCCCAGGCTCGCTCCACGCACGTCTTCCCCCTTTTCCTTAGAAAGCACTTGGGCAGCGGCTGGGGCGGACCACTGTGGGCTGGAGGGACATGGAAGCGGCTGGGGAGCTCGGGTGCGGGGAACAGCAGGGGAAGGGTGTCCTAAGCCACAACCATCGCCTACACAGAATCGGGAGCCGCAGAACTCGCGTGCACACTCAGCGGCTTCTGCATGTCACTCGCCCTCCTCAGAGAGGCGCAGACAAAGCGGTGCCGTAGTGATTCATGAGCCGCGGGGGCCCCGTAGGGCCTCGGGCCTGGGAGCCAGGAGCCCCCGCAGCCTCCTTTCCCGGCTGTCAGACAGCTGCCGCGGGGCATGGGTGACATGGCCTAGTTCCTGAGGAGGGGACGGGCGAGTCCCGCTGAGCTCTGCGTGGGCCAGGAGGAAGGAAGGGGCCCAACAGACTTGGCTCTGGGGCCACAGGCAAGGACGCAGGAGGGCGGGAAGGTGCTGCGGGGAATCCACGGCTGGAGGTAAAGGACCTGGAGAAGGTCTCCTTTGTCACCCAACCTCGTTGGGACATCCTCCACCATCGCATGGGGAGGAGGGCAGCGAACCGGAGGGACAGCTTGCCGGGTCTGGAACTGATGACAGATTTCTGCGGTTCGGCTGGGTTCTGCTGGAGTGGGCCATGCAGGGCGGTCCCCCATGTGTCCCCTGGGCCTACTTCTTGCCCTCCCTCTGTCTGGGGCACCTCACCCCCACCTGAGACCGGGAAGGACTCTGGGCCCCACCCCCACTGTGGGGTCAGCTGGCTCACGTCCACACCGGGCCCCTCAGCTGCTTGGCGCAAGGGGGAGGGACGGGGAGGACATGAGCATCTTCGCCCCATCGGGGACCCAAAGGTTTTCCACACATCGCACCACCCGGCTTTTTACAGTTGACCTTTGTGTATTTCAGAAGCTCACATAGGGTTGCCAAGTTATGTGCTCGAGATGTTCCTTACTGCTTTTTATAACATAAAAACAAACACACCAACACCAAGAAGTGGTGTAAAGGCCGTCAGAAGGTGGCAGCGTGCGGTCACCGTGGGAACGCGGACCCCAGGGCTGGTGGAACTGCACCTGTTACCGTAGAAAATGAACGCCTGTGAAATCACCGCACAGGTCACCGCGTCGGCACGTGTGGGATGCGCCGACCAGGTCCTAACGTCCTGTGCTTGATGTCGCTTTAGTCGCGGACGCTTGTGAGCACCTGACAAAATACAAGAGCTAAACTACGAGCTCTGTCTCAAAAAAAAAAAAAAAAAAAAAAAAAAAAAAGCTGGCCACAGTGACTGAAAGCTGTCCTCATCATTTCCTGCCATATTCAGGCGGCCGCCCCACTACAGTCCAAGCTAAGTGCCCTGTGCGATGATTTAAGCCAAATTCATCTGGTCCGGGTCCTTGAATGACCCTCACTCCCCTGGGCCACCCAACTACCCATCGCTGTGAGGGAGCAGAGCCTAATTCTCGGGACAATGCTTGGCCCTGTTTCTGGTTTGTCTCCCTCACTTCGATCCCTCTCCTTCCTCCACAGCGAGACCAAAGCAGCAACCAGACCTCCCTGCAAGGTCAGTGAGAGGCAAGCCTATTCTTCCTCGCTTCCAGGGTCACGGTGGAAGCCGAGAGCCAGCTGAGAGCCAGCCGAGAACCAGCGACCCGCCAATGAGCCTGGGGCACCGCGGCGGGGCCGGGCTCTGGGCGGCTCGGCCCTGGCGCCCCTCTACCTGGCCTGCTAGGATTACAGCTGAATGTGCTGGCAGAAAGGGGAGACTATCCGGCAGGCTCAGGGAGGCCTGTGTCCCCACGCGGGAGGTCCCGGGCTGCCCTTGCTGCCGGCTGGCTGGAAAAGAATGGGGCTTATTATGTGGGGTGGGGGGTGGAGGGGGCAGCAAGGTGTTAAGCAGAGAAAATGGTTGAAATTCTAGTCGCAGGGATGCTGGCAGCCCGGCGCCTGCTGTTAGACAGTCAGATGAACTCTGATAAACCTGGAGGCACTTTCCCCACACCCGCCTGGAAACTCTAGCGCCCCACGGAGAGTGCAGGGCGGCTGGGAGGGGTGTGGGGAGATGGGCTGGGAAGCCCAGGGAGGGGGCTCTCTGCATTTCCAGAGGGGCAGGCAGGAGTTTGCTCAGGTCAGGCCATTCAACTACTGGTCTGGTGACATAATGTTTGTTTTTTTTGGCAGGTGCACAGCTAGGAGGGGCGCTGCCTGGGGCCAGGGCAGGGGTGGAGGAGGAGGGAGGGAGGGAGTGGGCAGCAAGAAGGCCCCAGGGCACCAGCACTTGGATCAGACTCTGTGGCGGTGAGGAGAGCTGGGGATGGGGGCCCCTCTTGGCAAACCGTCCCTTGCCAAAGTCTCCCGGACTAGCTGATGAGAAGCCCCCCCCCCCCGCTTTCAGGAGAGCAACAACACCCCACGTTTCCCTTTCTAGGCCTGGATATTGGGGTGACCTCTCTTGAGGGGAATCAGGGTTTATATGTCTACTCTCAAATCCTCAGCTTCCACACACAGCAGTGCAAATGCACTTAAAGTCCCTGAGTTTTGCCTTAAAAACATGGTCAAAGATAGACCTACCCTGTGACCCAGGGCCCCGCTTCCGGGTAGGCGTCGGAAGGAAACGAGTTATTGCCTCGAAGAGATACCCGCACCCCCATGCTCATATTACAGTAGCCAAGGTACAGAAAGAACCTACCAGTCTTTCAATGGATAAATGGATAAGGAAAAGGGAATATTACTCAGCCTTGAAAAACCATTTGCAACAACATGGCTGAATCTGGAGTTCATTCTTCTAAGTGACACAAGCCAGACAGAAACAAATACCGCATGGCGTCACTTGTACGCGGAACCTTAAAAAAAAAAAAAAAAAAAAAAACAACCTGACAACAGTCGAACTCAGGGAGACAGAGAGAAGAAAACTGGTTGCCAGGGGCTGGGGATGGGGGAAAGGGGGATGTGTTAGCCAAAGAGCACAAACTTCCGGTTACAAGATGAATGAGATCTGAGGGTCTCGTGCATAGTGTGGTGACTACAGTTGGGAACACTGTGTTGTAGAATTCAAATTTGCTAAGAGAGTAACACTTAAATATTTAAAAAATTGGCTCAAACAGGGTTTTGAAGAGATAGTTGCACACTGATGTTTATAGCAGCATTATTTATAAAACCCAAGATTCGGAAGCAACCCAAGGTCCATCAGTGAGTAAATGGACGAGCAAAATGTGGTCTCTCCATACGATGGAATCGAATACAGCATTAAAGGCAAAGGCAATCCCGTCCCACGCTGCAGCATGGATACAACTTGAGGACGTCGTGCTGAGTGAAATGAACCAGCCACGAAAAGACAGATACTGTATGATTCCACTTCTATGGGATTTTNAAAAAAAAAAAAAAAAAAAAAAAAAAAAAAAGCTGGCCACAGTGACTGAAAGC
Organism: Ailuropoda melanoleuca; assembly: GCF_002007445.2. Classification (NCBI taxonomy): domain Eukaryota; kingdom Metazoa; phylum Chordata; class Mammalia; order Carnivora; family Ursidae; genus Ailuropoda; species Ailuropoda melanoleuca. The sequence goes on along the minus strand of NC_048232.1, from coordinate 6,618,317 downwards.
TGTCCTCATCATTTCCTGCCATATTCAGGCGGCCGCCCCACTACAGTCCAAGCTAAGTGCCCTGTGCGATGATTTAAGCCAAATTCATCTGGTCCGGGTCCTTGAATGACCCTCACTCCCCTGGGCCACCCAACTACCCATCGCTGTGAGGGAGCAGAGCCTAATTCTCGGGACAATGCTTGGCCCTGTTTCTGGTTTGTCTCCCTCACTTCGATCCCTCTCCTTCCTCCACAGCGAGACCAAAGCAGCAACCAGACCTCCCTGCAAGGTCAGTGAGAGGCAAGCCTATTCTTCCTCGCTTCCAGGGTCACGGTGGAAGCCGAGAGCCAGCTGAGAGCCAGCCGAGAACCAGCGACCCGCCAATGAGCCTGGGGCACCGCGGCGGGGCCGGGCTCTGGGCGGCTCGGCCCTGGCGCCCCTCTACCTGGCCTGCTAGGATTACAGCTGAATGTGCTGGCAGAAAGGGGAGACTATCCGGCAGGCTCAGGGAGGCCTGTGTCCCCACGCGGGAGGTCCCGGGCTGCCCTTGCTGCCGGCTGGCTGGAAAAGAATGGGGCTTATTATGTGGGGTGGGGGGTGGAGGGGGCAGCAAGGTGTTAAGCAGAGAAAATGGTTGAAATTCTAGTCGCAGGGATGCTGGCAGCCCGGCGCCTGCTGTTAGACAGTCAGATGAACTCTGATAAACCTGGAGGCACTTTCCCCACACCCGCCTGGAAACTCTAGCGCCCCACGGAGAGTGCAGGGCGGCTGGGAGGGGTGTGGGGAGATGGGCTGGGAAGCCCAGGGAGGGGGCTCTCTGCATTTCCAGAGGGGCAGGCAGGAGTTTGCTCAGGTCAGGCCATTCAACTACTGGTCTGGTGACATAATGGGTTTGTTTTTTTTGGCGGGTGCACAGCTAGGGGGGGCGCTGCCTGGGGCCAGGGCAGGGGTGGAGGAGGAGGGAGGGAGGGAGTGGGCAGCAAGAAGGCCCCAGGGCACCAGCACTTGGATCAGACTCTGTGGCGGTGAGGAGAGCTGGGGATGGGGGCCCCTCTTGGCAAACCGTCCCTTGCCAAAGTCTCCCGGACTAGCTGATGAGAAGCCCCCCCCCCCCGCTTTCAGGAGAGCAACAACACCCCACGTTTCCCTTTCTAGGCCTGGATATTGGGGTGACCTCTCTTGAGGGGAATCAGGGTTTATATGTCTACTCTCAAATCCTCAGCTTCCACACACAGCAGTGCAAATGCACTTAAAGTCCCTGAGTTTTGCCTTAAAAACATGGTCAAAGATAGACCTACCCTGTGACCCAGGGCCCCGCTTCCAGGTAGGCGTCGGAAGGAAACGAGTTATTGCCTCGAAGAGATACCCGCACCCCCATGCTCATATTACAGTAGCCAAGGTACAGAAAGAACCTACCAGTCTTTCAATGGATAAATGGATAAGGAAAAGGGAATATTACTCAGCCTTGAAAAACCATTTGCAACAACATGGCTGAATCTGGAGTTCATTCTTCTAAGTGACACAAGCCAGACAGAAACAAATACCGCATGGCGTCACTTGTACGCGGAACCTTAAAAAAAAAAAAAAAAAAAAAACAACCTGACAACAGTCGAACTCAGGGAGACAGAGAGAAGAAAACTGGTTGCCAGGGGCTGGGGATGGGGGAAAGGGGGATGTGTTAGCCAAAGAGCACAAACTTCCGGTTACAAGATGAATGAGATCTGAGGGTCTCGTGCATAGTGTGGTGACTACAGTTGGGAACACTGTGTTGTAGAATTCAAATTTGCTAAGAGAGTAACACTTAAATATTTAAAAAATTGGCTCAAACAGGGTTTTGAAGAGATAGTTGCACACTGATGTTTATAGCAGCATTATTTATAAAACCCAAGATTCGGAAGCAACCCAAGGTCCATCAGTGAGTAAATGGACGAGCAAAATGTGGTCTCTCCATACGATGGAATCGAATACAGCATTAAAGGCAAAGGCAATCCCGTCCCACGCTGCAGCATGGATACAACTTGAGGACGTCGTGCTGAGTGAAATGAACCAGCCACGAAAAGACAGATACTGTATGATTCCACTTCTATGGGATTTTGAAAATAGACTCAGAGAGAGAGGAAGTGGAATGACGGTTCCCAGGGGCTGGAGGAGAGGGGATGAGGGCAGTCGTCTGATGTGTGCAGAGTCCCAGATCTGCAAGGTGAAGAAAGTTCAGGAGATCTAATTTACAACCTAAAGCCCCTCAATTCTACACTTAACGGTGGTTACGACGGTCCATTCTATGTTATTTAAAAAATTAGACTTTATTATTTAGAGCAATTTTAGGTTCACAGCGAAATTGAGAGAAAGGGGCAGGGGGTTTCCTTCTGCCTCCTGCCCCACACCACAGCCTCCCCCCACCCCCATCGACCCCCCCCTGCCAGAGCCAACATGCCATCACCCACTGTTTTGTGTTTTTTACCACAACAGACAAAGTGAGCACAACATTGATAGAAAAACCTGACAAGTTGCACAATGAGAGAAAATGACAAAATTTATTTATGAACATGGATGCAAAAAAGTTTATGAAATATGGGGGAAGAGAATCCACATGAAAAGAATAACATACAAAATATGGTTAAATGGTTCAAATTTTATGTTCTATATATTTTACCACGATTTAAACAAACCTTCCCAGTCTTTTGCTTTCCCACCTGAAGAACAGACCCTCAGGGGCTCCAAAGTGAAGAAGGGAAGGTGAGCTGGGCAGCGAGGGCCAGGCCCATGACCACGGGGGATCCCAGGCGGGCGCCCCATCCTGGGTCCTCTCTGGGCCGTGGCACAGCTGCGGGCGGGGGGCCTTCCTCACAGGCCTCGGGGATGTCTGCGACTCAACGTTTCGCTTGGAAGACAGGTAATCAGCATCTGGGATGGAAAGGGGACCCCAGACCCCTCCAAGCAGGGCCTGGCTGGCTCAGTCGATAGACTGTGTGACTCTTGATCCCAGGGTCTTGAGTTCAAGACCCACACTGGGCATGGAGCCTACTTAAAAAATAAGATAAAATGCTCTTTCTGACAAAAGGAAGAGATTATGTAAAGACAAGTTTCCTGAGAGGCAGGAAACAGAGAAAAGCACAAGTAGATGACAGATCCAGAAATAGTTTTTTTCTAAAAGGAAAAAAATAAAACAAGACGAAATCAGAGAGGGAGACAAATCGTAAGAGACTCTTAACTTTAGGAAACAAACTGAGGGTTGCTGGAGGGAAGAAGGGGGTAACTGGGTGATGGGCATGAAGGAGGGCACAGAATGTAACGAGCACTGGGTGTTCCATGCAACGGATGAATCACTGAGCTCTACCTCTGAAACTAATACTACATTGTATGTTAATTAATTGAATTTAAATTAAAATTTTTTTTTAAAATCTAAAAGGAAAATATCTAGCTCCTGTGTAGGATGGGGCGAGGTAATTCCTCTCTCTTTTCCTCCCCCCTCCTCCCTGGGCCTCCCTCCCCACTTTGCCCTTTCTCTTCCCCTCCCCCTCCTTTACTTCTTTCTTTCTTTCCTCTTCTTCCTCTCCTCCTCCTCTTTCTTCCTCTTCCTCCCCTCCTATTCTCTGTATCAAATCTTACATCTGCTCTTATGTTTCTTATTAAGTCACCCCAGTGCTTACACATTAGCCACATAACATATTTTTCTCCCACTTTTCTGATGTGATCGGAAGGCGTGATTGGATCGATACCCTTCTGTGATGGGAAAGGTACCCACATGGCCGTGCTGAGCTGAGCGAAACACCGTGTCCCTGACACATCCCTTTCCCATCTGCACACCCAGAACACTGTGACTGACCCCTCTCATGGCAAGAAGCTAAACCTTGAAGAAAAAAAAAACCTTTCAAATGAGTAGTAGTTGTCATAATTCAAAATATTCAAAATGGACCATCATTCACTGAGACCATGGTTTCAACAACTTTACATCATCTTTTTTTAAAGAAAGAGGGAGGTACTAAGTTGACGTGGGTCTATGAGATGAATAGTAGACACCCCTACTTTTAAAATCACTTCTTTTTTTTTTTTTTTTTTTTAAAGATTTTATTTATTTATTTGACAGAGATAGAGACAGCCAGCGAGAGAGGGAACACAAGCAGGGGGAGTGGGAGAGGAAGAAGCAGGCTCATAGCAGAAGAGCCTGATGTGGGGCTCGATCCCGGAACGCCGGGATCACGCCCTGAGCCGAAGGCAGACGCCCAACCGCTGTGCCACCCAGGCGCCCCTTTAAAATCACTTCTAAAATGATTGCAAATATATTCAGCTTTTTAGCCTCGTATTTAAACTCTCAACTGTTGAAAAGGACTTTGCTTCACTTGTGAGTAGCTGACAAGGGATGCTGTGTGTGGAAGTGCTTTGTTCCTGGATTGGAAGACATTGCATTAGCCTCCCTCATGAGGAGAGCGGTGGAAAAGAACATTCCACGAAGCCAGCACCCCAAGTCAGGGTAGGGGTGGGGGGGGGACACGTTGCAAAATGGCGCTCTGTGCTCCCACGGACAGCTGGGCTGATGGCCTTCCATCTGCAATCATAAACAAAGAACAATTGTGATCTGGGTTGCAAAATAATGCATGTGGACTGTCTAAATAATTAAACCTTGGAAAATACGGAAGATCCCAGAAAACCAATTTCTTTTTAATTTGATTTTTGTATGTTCGTTGGTCCCGTTTGGGGGAAAGGCTGTTTTCAAGAGAGACTTACTTCCAGGAGATGATCTGTGAGGAGTACAACCCCTCTTCCGACAGGTGGAGTAAGCCAAGCCAGGGAACAGCAAGAAATGTGTTCTCATAAGCGAGATTCAGCGTTTAGCTAACACTGAGAAAAAGATAGGGTCCCAGTAGTTTTATATAATTGGACTCCCTGTCCCTCGCCAGTGAGGGTCTGTCCAACCCTCCAGAAAGGCACTGGGCCCGTGGAGAAGTGCATCCCGTGAGCGGGAAAGGGTCCTGGTCCCCCCTCCCTGGGCTGCAGGTGCGCGTGTCATTTCCTCACCTGTGATACGGAAATCTCGGGGACGGCCTCCCAGCTGTTGGGAGGGATCAGTGAGCTAATGCCCAGAGCCCGGTGCTGTGTCTGGCATACACTAAGTATTCAAAAAAGGGGTGGCTGCCTAGCCCATAACCAGCCCAGCAGCTGGATTTCTCGATGATGCAACGCGCTTTGAGTCACCGCGAACCCTCTAGGCAGGGCGCCTTCCTGAACAAGACAACAGATGCGTGTGTATCCAAGGAGTGGCCAGCTTGCTCCTGCATGGCCTTTTTTTTTTTTTGACTTGGCTTGTGATGCCACGAGCCCGCGGGGCGCTATCAGGTTCTCGGGGCTGGGGGACAGGCGCCAGGCGTGGGTGGGGAGGCAGCCTCCTCGTGTTTCTGTCTTCCTGCTCTGCTGCAAGTGAGACGTGTGTGAGACTGCCCGGACCACAGGCCAGAGACAGTCTGAGCTGGGGGTGGAGGCTGAGGTCTCCGNCCGGGGCCCCCCGGGCCCCCCCCCCCCACCGTGGATTTCCAGAAGCGTGGGCTGCCCGCAGCAGCACATGGGACTCAGCGACGGGACAGGGCCGCCCCTCGACGGCCGGCAGCACCCGGGCCCACGGTCACAGTGGCCGCCCGGAGCCCGGGGGCCCCAGAGCGGTGAGGCCGCCGGGAGCTTGGTGCTCAGCCCGTAGACCGGTGCCTGGCGTGCAGTCCCCCCGCCTTCGCCCTCTCTGGGGCTCGACGGAGACAGCGGAGTTCATGCCGTGGTGAAAGCCAGGCTTATTTCTTGTAGATTCTCCCTGAATCTGTTGTGGGTTGTCTGCTGGGGCTGCCATACTGAAACACCACGGCCTGAGGGGCTAACCAACCTTCATCTCTCACTGTTCCAGACACTGCAAGGCCACAAGCATGATGCTAGAAAGTTTCGTGAGAACTTCCTGGCTTGCAGACAGCTGCCACTTGCTGTGTCCTCATAGGAAAGAGAGAGAGAGGGAACGCCCTTGAGCTCTGGTGTCTCTCCTTGTAAGGCCCCAAATTCTACTGGATCAGAGCTGTACCCTCATCACCTCATTTACCCTTCATTCTCTCTTTACTCCAACTACCATGACTTTGGGGGTGAGGGATCCAATGTGTGACTTCTGGGAGAACACAATTCAGTCCATAGTGTGTGGTTATAACTCCATCTGCACATTCCGAAATCCGTGTCATTCACAAACAGGTGGGCTGATGGCCCGTGAGGCAGCCACCCACGGGAAGAAAGCATTCAGGGAGGAATGAGGAGGCTTGGACTGCTGTCTTGTCCACCAAAGCTAGAAAACCTACAGGCAGGTCCCAAGCACACAGCCCACTTGGTTCCCTCAACTCTGCAAGGGGCCTACTGGTGTGGCAATACATGTTTTAAGAGCCCTACAAGTCGGTTATCAGTACTGACAACTGACCCCACCAGTTATGAGGGGAGGAAGGCTCTATGCGTGCCTTGGCCCAAAACAGAGCATCCTTCTCGTGGGGAATGAGCGTTACCACGACTGGCTCGTCACGCAGAGCCACGGAGGCAGCACGAGCAGCTGCCCCACACTTGGGGCCACTTGGAAGCGGGAAGCCTAATGTCAGGGATTTTTTTTGCCTATCACTGATCGCCTCAATCATCACTTCACTTTTTAGGAAAGGAAATTGAGGGCCAGAGGAGAAAGTTGTGCAAGCTTGTCATGCAGCTTGTGGGGACCGGACTCGAACTCAGGACTCCCAAATTTCATGTAATTTTGGAGAATGTAATTCTTCTTTTATGGGCAACCATTCCTGCCTCATCATTATCAAGTCTTCTCCAACTCATTCCGGATTCCAAGTTGAAGCCCTGCTCTAGCGTCCATGAGACAGGATAGTTGCCAGCAAAACAAGCCCCTCGTACACGGAGGGTGGGAGGAAAGATTGGTGCCAGCTGTCTGGGGGCAACTTGGCAGCAAGTGGGGTCTTAAGCGCTCCCACACTCCTCGACTCCGTGTCCTGCTTCAAGGGATGTCGTCTGTGAACGTCATCACGATGTAGGCAAGGGATCCATGGGCGACGATGTAGCCCGACTAGGAATGGTTCGGGCGTCTAACAAGCGAGGGTTGGTGACACTGATCACAGTGTGGTCATGAGAGGGAGTCCTGACATGGGAAAATGTTCATCTATATTCATGGAAAAGAAAGCTACATACAAGCCACAGAGAAGAAAACTGGAAGAAATGAGCCAAAATAATAAGAGTGATTATCTGTGGGTGGTGACGTGATACACGGTTGCTACTTCCTCTTTGTTTTCTTTTTAACTTAAAGGTTTCCAAAGTTTCAACAATAAAGATACATTTTCTGGGTGAATTCATATGCGTGTGTGTCTCCATCTTTTGTAACAAACGTTGCAAATATAATTGCATCCTTTCCGCATCCAGATGCCTGACTTAACGCACACTGACCCAGCTACAGGATCATGTTTAAAGTTGCACGGACTAATCGGAACCTGGTACTCCCCTGCTTTGTGAGCGGTAGCCTGCCCACTTCCCGTCTGCTTTAAAGATCATTAGCCTTCTTTTGGTACTTCCTCATGATCACGTTGTCCACCACCCAGAAAATGTGGCCTCGAAAAGAAAATGAGATATGTAAATTTTAATAATTATTACTATTGATGGGAAATGATTTTGAATAAAATGCTGATGGTGGATTGTGACCATGGTAAAGGTCTTAGAAGGAAAGGGGGAAATGAAGACAGAGTATTTATGACTTCTTGTCCATGTGTCTCCAGTTCCTTCCCCACAGTTGGGTCACTTCCAACCATCGCAACCACAATGTTCCTGGTCATCTGATGTGTCTCTGGTGAAAGAAGATTCTAGCAGCTAAGGAAGTGGAAGAAAAGAACGTGGGAGGAATCTTTATGATTCAAAGTGCTTGGGGAGAAGGGGGGTGATGGTGTGGATGGTGTAGGACCACAGCGATTGGAATAAACCAGAAGCATCTGAATGCTCTAAGGAGCTAAGGGGTCATTCTACTTCTTACAACTGATGCACTTGGGGTTGCAACAAAGAAAGATTATTTTCCACTTCCTGTCCTTTGACTGAACCAAGGCAATAGAGCCACCAATTATGTTAGTTTAAACTTGCCATCATGCATCCTTCATTTGGAGGCTGAATCGCAAGGACAGGAAGCATCAGGACACAATTCGAGTCACCAAAGTCTCCAGGCTGTTCACAGAAAACCAAGATAGATCTATGCCCCAAGGAGAATACTTCGAAAACAAACAAAGTAAAACTCTGTGGTGGGACATTTGAGATGAGCAGCGTTCTCTGTCCACTCGAAGGACAGATGGTTTTATTGTTTTATGGGTTCCTCGGGGGGAATCTCAATCCTTGAGAGAACTTCCTCTGCCAAGGAAGACACATGGGGGTTCTGTTGACCTTCCCCCCCTCCTGAACAGAAGGGACTCAGAGGCCAGTTTCCTGTACTGACCCGCGAGCCTGGCTGTGCTACTCCGGAACCCTTCGGGACCCACTTACAAGGACAACGAAAGGCACAATAAGCATCATGAGGACCGGCTCCCACAGAGCGTCTGGGGTGTTGTGCAGTAAAATCTTCTGGAGCTAGGCAGGACAGTAATATCTCCATACAACAAGGCAGTGGAGTCCATCTTGGGGTCTTAGTCATCGACCCCATGGCAACCTCCCACTGGGGAGCTGAAACCCCTGTGCTTCTCCCCATCATCAGGAAAAGTGAAGGAAGATGGATATTAAGCGTAGAGCTCACAATTACACTGCATCAGGGAAATGGTTCAAGTATGAGTGACTGGATGACCCCTATCATCAGTGCTTGAGTAGGCAAGAGTTGGCCAGATCCAGATCCTTCTGGCTTCAAGCCTCACCACTTTCTTGACCATCAACCCACAGAACTGCCAGAGACGTCACCCAGATTCTTACTGTGGACCAGCCCAGGATAAGCAGAGCAAGGCCAGTGGCCACCTCCTCACGCACCATGGTCGGCAAGTTCAGGAGACACGGCCCCGTCCTCTCCTTGGCTTGGAAAGGTCACCTTGGAAGACAAAACGAGCCCAGTGGGAGCCACGGACTAATACCCACACCGGGGACCCCACGACAGGCCATTCAGCCACACTGTTCGGGAGTTCAGAGCCAACTTTTAATTAGGACGTGGTCGGGTCTGGGCTTTGGAATTTTAATAACTGGCGCCATCTGGTGTTGAGCACTGGTATTCCCCTTCTGTAGTCAGCCAAACAGTGGAGAAGGGAAGAGTACTTGCCCTTCGCCCAGAAAGTCAGGGGGGCGGAACCAGCCAGAATGGTGTGTACTATTTCTAAAACGTGCCAGTTTGATTGGAATGACTTTCCACTTCCCATATTAGAATACTCCATTAGGGTGGTACCCCAATAACCACGTTCTCCCCTCTGCTGCTCCCTGTCTCCCACAATCTAAGTCAGGGGACTTCCTAGTAGACCCCCCAGCTGTCCACGTACCTCTCTGTCTCTATCAAACCAGATGAGCCCTTAAGGACAGTGACCTTTGTCCTCATGGCTCCAGGATATCTCGCAGTGCGCATACAAGGAGGCCACTGATACCCACCAAGTGGAAGAGTGACTTGGAGGGACCACGAGACTGAGACGAGGCTGATTTTAGGTTGGACCATTTTTCTTTTCAGAGCTGCTTCTTCCACACTGGAGAGAAGCAGCCCTCTGATCGTGGGGGGAGGGGGTGTCGCTCGTCTTTGTCTCCTTTCCTCCACCTTCCTCTCCACCATCTGCTAGCGCTGCCCCCCGCAGGATTATGCATGGATCCTATCACTTTCCCAAATACAGGGACACACATTACCATTCTTTTAGGTTTTATGCAGACATAAAAATCACCACTGTGGGATCTCATAGTGAATAAGTTACTCCCTGTCCAATTCTCTTTCAACCCTTCTGATTCTGACAAGGAAAAAGAGAAGGTCCTAGATAATGTGGCTGTGCCTGGAACACCTCTCCGGCATCCATTTGAACAAAGGAATCCCAGGCAAGACCGTCGGACCATCACAATACCTATCTATAGCTGAGAAGTGTAATTATTCCCACCACCACAAAAAAGAGATGATAATTATGCAGCACAACCCAAGTGCTAACACTACATGCAACGTTTAAATGTATCAGACCAGCATGGGGCACAGCTCAGGCTTACACAATATCAGATAAATCGTTGCAAAGGCAGTACAAGTTGATAGCAAGAAAAACAAGAAGGCGCTTATGATACATGAATGAGTTAAATTGGGGAAACACTTGCAAAACCAGACATCTTTTCCTCCTTCTCTCTGCCTTTCAGCAGAGACACACCTGGCCGGCCTCTCCAGGACATGCTTGACCAGCTCAGAAAGGAAACCAGGGAAGGTCGAGCTGGAGGTGGGCACTGCTCACACGGATGCTTCTCCCACCAGCCCTGGTTTCTGCGCCATATCCCTGCACCAGACCCATCTGTGACCACAGCCAGCAGTTCAACCCCTAATTAACTTTCCCTGGGGCCCCCCATTTCGCAGTGAAACTCGTGAGCCAGGCTCAGCTCGGCAGAGTCTCATTCATCAGGAATCACTTCAAGGCTAATGAGCAGCCTCCGCCTGGGCCACATGTGGGGAGATCGTATATCGGGCGGCTGGCCATGCGGGACAGCACGGGCATAGACACTTGGGGTGATGAAGGTCTCAGGAAGGCACCAGGGTTTCCATTATCCTCAGCTTTCTGGGTAATGCAATCCAAAAATCAATTCTCGTTAAATGCAAGTGAGACTAATACCTCTGACAGGTTACATCTTAAGTGATAATTAAAAGCATATTTCCTGACGCTTAGCTGCTATGAAATGCATCCCTATTTATGCCACAGAGGGGGTCTCGTGCTAAGACCATGGACACTCATTAGCTCCCCCAGGAAACCTCAGAGTTCCCGGAGTGTCATTCATTATTTTAATCTGATTTTCTTTACTCCAGCGAAATCGAACTTGGCATTGGCCTTCTCTTTCTCCAGCTCCACCGAGAGTCCTTAACACAATTAACATTGTCATCAGCCAAGGAATGAAGGCGTATTTTGCACAGAGTCTTCAGCGCCCTCCATGGATAGAGTTTATTAATCACCGGTGGCATCCCACTAGGTTTCATGATCTCCCCTCAATTGATAGGAGGAGGCATGGCAGCTGAGATGTTAAATTCTTTATTTGCGAGATCACGGTGTCGGGAGTCCCTCAGTGGGCATTGGGGCTGACAGGAGCTCAGACTCTCAGAAAACTAGGAGAATTTTTACAACGGTCCATTCCAGCTGCTGATTTGGCCCTTTCTGTATCAAGATATCAAATTTTATCTCAAAAACTGTAAATTGGAAAAAAATGGGAATGTTGAATATCTCTTTCTTCTGAACTGGATTTACAGTTCATTAAAACGTATCACTAATGCTTAGGACTAAGCCACGAAGCCAAAAGAACAAAAATACATTGTTTTGGTTCCGGGGGTTGCACGAACAAGTACCACACACTGGGTGGCTGAAATGACAGAAAGTTACGGTCCCACGGTTCTGGAGGCAAGAGGTCTGAAATCGGGGTGCTGGCAGGGCCGTGCTCTTTCTGAAGCCCATAAGGGAGGGTCCCTCTTCGCATCTTCCAAGCTCTGGCAGCCCCGGGTGGTCGTGGGCTCGTGGCCACGTCATTCTTGTCCCTGCTTCAGTCTGCTGCTGCCTGTCACCCCTGCGTCTCTGTCTTTTCCATCTTTTTATAAGGACACTAGTCCTATCAGATGAAACCCCCCTCCCCTGCTCCAGCACGACCTCATCTTAACTAATTATATCTTCAATGACCCTGTTTCCAAATAAGGTCCTGTTCTGAGGGACTGGAGTTTAGGACATCAATGTATCTGCTATGGGGATGCAATTCAACCCAGACGACACCTGCAAAGAGAGATTAGTCAATAAACGATGTGTGGATAATGAGCTAACCATTTGGGAGAAAAAACTAATTCCTTTAATTCCTTACTCTTTTCACTGAAATACCAAAGGGATCAAAGTTTTATTTTTTATTTATTTTTTTCAAAGGGATCAAAGTTTTATTTTTTTAAAGATTTTATTTATTTATTTGAGAGAGAGAGCACGAGTGAGAGGAAGAGGGAGAGAGAATCTGAAGCAGGCTCCGCACTGAGCACAGAGCTGGACGTGGGACTCGATCCCACAGCCACAAGATCACAACCTGAGCCAAAACCAAGAGTTGGTCACTTAACCGACTGAGCCACCAGGCACCCCTCAAAGGGATCAAATTTTAAATGTGAAATATCTTTAAAGTATTCGAATTGTAAGAGCCAATGCATAAGACTTATGTGCAGGCACAGTTTGAAGGGTTTTACACACATAACATCATCTCTGCTGTTGTTTCCATTTTACAGCAGAGGAAATGAAGGCACAGAGAAGTTTGTAATTTGCCCAAGGTCACACGGCTGGCAAGCGCGAGGGTCAGGTTTCAAACTCCAACAGTTTGGCTTCAGAGCCTGTGCCCAGGAAGGCAATTCTAATGTCTGTTTTTACTTGATGCTCTTACATAGCGTTTAAAATTTTTATTTTGGATATGTATCACTTTAAAACTCATAAGAAAACAATGTGATCTCTCTCCTCTCTCTCCCGCCCACCACTGCCTTCCCTACCCGGGCCTTCTTGACCCTTAATCTGCCTGTAATCTGCAGCTAAAGGAGCTCAGAAGCTTCTTCAATGGAATGTCTGCTTTAGAACTACACCCTTCTTTCTGTATCCTTCTAGAACTTTGTTTCTCAGCGCCAACACCAGGTCCCTGTTTCTGACTCGGTCAAGGACACATTCCCTTTCACAGTTCTGAACACCGCTGCTCAGGCTTTTCTCTAAACCAGTCTTCCTACGCTTGAAAGTGCTCACAAGTCCCCCGGAGAATTTGCGAAACGGTAGATTCTGATTTGGGGTGGGAGGAGGATGGACCGGAGATTCTCCGGTCCCAGCGAGGTCCCAGGGGAGGTCCAGGCTGCGGTCCGCGGACCACACCCTGAGTCGTGACCGTGGACGTTTCAACCTCCTCCCTGTCCACCGGCTCTACCTTGTACTTCTCTTTCCCTCTGAAAAATCAGGACTGCAGAGTTTGAACTTTTTTAGACCAAGAAAGGCCAAAGTTGAAATCTTCTGCTAGGAATGCATCTCCCCCAGCAGGCTTCTGTTAGGAGCATGCCCCTGGGGAAAAGAAAAACAGCAGGGTGGAGTGCAGAGCTTTCTTGTTCAACTGGAAACTTGGCCCCACAATATAATTCTACACGGGAGGCGGGGCTCAAAGCAGAGGAGTTCCCCGACAGTTGGACGTGTGCCCAAAGGAGGAGCTCGCCAAAAACTGACATATCACTCTGCTGAGAGTCCAGCCTTCGCGGCTGCATTCACTCAAGCATGTTCCCAGTTATCTGCTGGGAGGCCTTGATGCGACACACGTGACTCTAGTTAAAAGCAGTAGAGAAGTGGCCGGGGGTCTGGAGCTTTCTTTTTTCTGGAAATCACCAAGTGCTTTAAGTGTAGTGTCTTATCCCTATGTGAAAACAGCCAGGGCTCCTGCTCGGCAGATGAGAGAGGCTAACGCGATTTCCTGCGGTTCACCTAAGGGAGGTGGCCGAGGTGGCCGAGTCTGGAGCCAGCGCAGGGCTCCCGGCTCTCACGTCTGCCTGTGCTGTGCTGTTAGGATCGTAGCAGCAGCCAGAGGAGAGGCAGGTGCTAGCATTCACCGCACCCCGCCCTATGTGCCGTGCTTTATATAGGGGATCTTGTCAGAGCAAATAAACGGCCAGAGTCAAACTACTGACCCAATCTACTAACGGTGAAAGCAAGTCTAATCGCTGGTCATGAGAACACAGAACGGTGCTGGATCTATGGAAAACAGTACTGAGCTGCCTCAGAAAATGAAACCCAGAACCACCATGCGATCCAGCAATTCCACTTCTGGGTGTATATCCCAAGGAATTGAATTCAGGATCTCAGAGAGAGACCCACACTCCCACATTCGCTGCAGCATTATTCCCGATGGCCAAGCCATGCAAGCCAACTGAGAGTCCGGCGATGGAGCAATGGACAAAGAAAACATGGCACATACGCACATACCACGGAGTGTTCCTGAAATCGCACCATTGCCTTGTGTTTAAAACCACTTTGGAAGATGTCCGCTCCGGAACACACGCCGGTATTTGATTTATGCTATTTAAACAGGTATTTGCCGCGCACTTACTACGTACAGGCAGAATGAGTTGATTAAGGGATACGAACATCGGCAAGCATGATGTCTGTCCTCAATGAATTTGATGTTTAATAGGGAAGGAAAGAAAAGCAAATATGTAATGATTTCATACTTTACCAGCTGGTAAAGTTTGGAAGAAATATTCAGATAGCCTGTCTGTTTTGGTCACTAGGATGGGCGATGGAGTCAGAGGGACCAAGGGAGGAATCATGAGATGGGTGGGCTTGGGGACCAGAGAAGATGGCACACCCTTTTTTTTAGAAAAGGCTAAAATCTTGAAGCCACAAACGTCAGCCACAGTCTGGGACCTTGCCATTAGCTCTGCCGTGTCCTCTCCTTTGTCTCACTCTGGTTCCTCCCCCTACAGCTGCCTGTGTCTCCCAGACACAGACGCCCCGCCACACACATGCTCAGCTCGCCCTGAAAGCTCAACAAACCCCGACAGAAAGAAAAGGAGGCAGAGTATGGGCCATGCCCCCTGCGCAACTCTGGGACCATCCCCTTTCTATCCTGAGCCCGTGCACATGGGCTTGCCCTGTTCCAGACAGAGGCAAACTTTCACCCACAAAACCAGAGTATCAATCCCAGAGGGGCCTTGATCTCTTTCCAGCCTGACTAGCTCACATCACGCAGGGCAAAGCGTCCAAGCCGGCTTGCCCAAAGTGTGGGAAGGCCGTGTTATGGAAACACTGCAGGGCGCCATGGCAACAGCGCCTAGAGCCCCACCCCTCCAAATCCCTCGTCTCCACCGCTGGCCGGGTGTGTGTCTTCGACAGGACTGCAAAGGACCAGCCACGTTCACAATCAACCTTATTCTGGAGAAGAGTGATGCCTCCACATCCTTTGGACAAGGAATGATTGCAGATGCCAAGGGCCATACGTAGAGCTCTAGTCATGGGAAACAAAGAAAAGAGAAAGAGCTCTGGCTTGTTTTGGTCCAGACTTCATCTGAATGTAATATTCAGGTTTGTTCTTACATAAGGAGGAGAATTCATGTCACGTCAAACTTTCATCCTGTTCTTTGTACACGATGTCTGTGAGTTCTCGCCCCCAGGCATCCACCCACTCGCTATTTTGGTGGTGTGGTATGACACGCCCCAGCGTTTTCTCCTAAAAAACTGTCTCTGTCCTCAAGGAGTTTAACCTCAAAAGTACAAAAGATGAAATAAAATAAGGCTCCTCCTTGAACTTCAATCTCTGCTTTAAAAATATGGATGAACTGGGATGCCTGGGTGGCTCAGTCAGTTAGGTGTCTGCCTTCGACTCAGGTCATGATCCCAGGGTCCTGGGATCGAGTCCCGCATGGGGCTCCCTGCTCAGTGGGGACCCTGCTTCTCCCTCTGCCTGCAGCTCCCCCGGCTTGTGCTCTCTCTGACAAATAATTAAATAAAATTAAAAAAAAATTTTAAATATGGAGGAATTCAAACAGACACCTAACATGCTAAAAATAAAAGTTTTCTCACCTTTTATCATCATAGCTATTATTTGTCAACTAAGAATGAAAGAAAATAATCTGTTATCTGTGAATGGATACCTGGTACAAATTTGTCTCACTCCTGAAACTAATGTGTTTCCAGGACACATTTCACTATCTTCATAGAGAGAAATTGTAACATGATACAGAGAGAACACTACTTGAAAAGCAAAGCTTGACATGAAGACAGCACATCATATTCTCAATCAAAAAGAACTGAATTCCGGATTCTCCGCTCTTCCATGAGTAACAGGATCGTCGCATTCCTCTAAACCCGTTATGGCTACAATTCATCTCAGCTCCTCAGCCTTCTTCCTTCTCCCCCCGGGTGCCCACCACTCTGGAGCACATCGCACGGTCTGTTTTTCACTTCTACCCAGGACACATTCTTCAAGTCCTTGGCGTAGGAGGGAGGCTCTGCCCATCCCCTCTGCCAAGAACGTTTTCTGAAGACAGCCAGGAGCGGAGTTCTTAAACAAAGAGATCAGAAGAAAACAAACACAAATTCTGTCCCCACTGGGTTTTTCAGATTAGGAAAGATACAGAAACTTCTCTCGTAGGGACAACAGAGCCTCAGTCAGTCAATGGGAATCGCGTCTGGAAAAGCATAAGCACTGCATTAGGGAGCGCCGGGGTGTTTCGTTGGAAGGGCTTTTGGATTTCTTCTAAACCGGTCAATGCCGTGGCTCACCGTCCTCCACTTCCCTAACTAACCAGAAGTAATTTGACCTGATAGTCACTTTATTCCCACCCACTCCTACTTTTTGGAGCAACTTGAAACAGTCATTTCTTCCACCCTTCCACCATCTGCTCTTCTCCCCACAAAGGGAGAAAGCGAGGAGCGCCCCACCAGATTCCGTTAATGCCGACCCTTCCCAGCGTCCTCCTTTCCTACCACCCCCAGAGCTACATGCCTCAGCGCTTTTCATGCTTCATTCTAAGCAATCACGGAATGATCTAATTCTTCCCATCCCTAGAGGTACAAAGCCATGATTGCACGCAGATCAGAAAAACAAGACAAATCTGACATTTATTTTCTCGCCTTTGAAGGACAATCCAGCACTCAAGCGAGATGTCACATTTTTAAATAGGTCATGAGGTTGCAGTTTTCTTCCGCGTTGATCTGTAACCCATGGAGACTAGCTCTACAGGGACGCAGTGAATGTATAATCGAATCAAAGACCGTTTGTTGAATGCCCACTCTGTGTAGGGCAGCAGGGCTTACTATTAGTCACGAGGCAAACACGCACACAAGAAAATTAACTCGTAATAGGAGGAATTATAGGCAGGGCTCGGTCAGTGGTATAGAGTCAAAGTTCAGAGGATGGAGAGAATACTGTGGACTAGAGAAGCCAGGGGAGGCCTGGGAGTTGGTGTGTTTGAGCCTTGAAAGATGGTAGGATAGCAGGAGTCAAGAGGAGACAGAAATGCTCAGTGCCCACTCTGAGAAGACAGCCCTTCCTGCAACAGACAGAGCTTACATAGGAGGGCAGTGGGACATCCTACCATGGTGACAATCTGCTCTTCAGAGTGCCCACCTGCCATCAAAGGATGTTGCTGTCTTCGTATGGCTCTCTGGGCACTCCCACACAATGGACTCCGAGGCAGATTTTATTTTCCAAAAATGGGACAGGGGTGCCTGGGTAGCTCAGTTGGTTAAGTGTCTGACTCAGGTCAGGATCTCAGGGTGGTGGGATCGAGCCCTCCATCAGGCTCCGTGCTCAGCACGGAATCTGCTTGGGATGCTTTCCCTCTCCCTCTGCCCCTCCCCCCACTTGCACATGCCCTCTCTCTCAAAATAAATAAATAAATAAATAAATAAATAAATAAATAAAATCTTTGAAAGAAAATGGACACTGCAATATTTTAGTCCTACACGTTATTCTAGAGTATTGCCAATGCCCCCATCAAGAGATAGAGTCTTCCCCTACCCTTGAATGTGGATGGGACTCCTTTTGTGGCTGCCTCAAGGAATGGATGGTAGTGGACTTCAGAGGCTAGGTCATCAGCAGTGATGTGGCTTCTGTCTATCCCTCTCAGGATGTTCTCCATTGGAAGTCGGCTGCCATGTTGTGAGGAAGCCATATGTAAATGTTCCAGTGGAAAAGCCCAGTCGCCAGTGTGAATCACCAGACATGTGAGTGAATGAGCTTTCAGAAGATTCCAGCCCCAGCAGACAGAGTAGAGCAGAGACAAGCTACCCCTGCAAACCCTGTCTGAACTGCAGATTCACGAACAAAATAGATATTAGTATTGTTAAGTCTCTAACTGGTGGAATTGTCCGTTCCACGGTAATCAATGAATAGAACGGATCCCACATCTGCCCTTTATTTAGTACCAGAACTCCAGCAGGAAATCAGAGTATCTGAAAGGCACTGAGGTTGAAGTGACATTTTGGTTGAATACACACGGTCTTTCAATGTCAGTGATGCCCATCAACTTGTTTTTCAGGCTAAATTTCCCACGAAACCTGTATCAGAACGCATGGTCCACATCCCTTTATTTAGACTTGTCTTCCTGTTCCTGTGGCTCAGAGAGATAAGTGATAGGGTTAGAACTTTATGTAACTCCTTTGCGAAATTTAATTTTTAAATTTACTTTTAACAAAAAGTATACATTTAAGGTATATGGTGGGATGTCCTGCTATGTGGCTACCTTGCCAAATGATCACTACCCAGAGCTAACACATTCGTCTCCTCCTTTAGATGCCTTGTTTTGTGAGTGTGATGAGAAAACCTGGAATCTACTCTCTGAGCAGATTTCAAGTACACGATACACTGTCAACTACAGTCACCGCACTGTATCTTGGATCTCCAGAACTTATTCGTCATATAACTGAAAGTTTGTGCACTTTGATTAATATCTCTTCCTTCCTCCCACCCCTCAGCCTCTGGTTGCCACCATTCTACCCTCTGGTACTCTGAATTCGACATTTTTTAAAGATGTCACATATGAATGAGATCATGTGATATTTGTCTTTCTGTGTCTGGCTTATTTCACTTAGCATAATGCCCTCCAGCTTCATCCATGTCCACGTGACTCTTGTAGTCTCTCCAGCAAGCCAGTTTCTATGTCTTACACGTGGCTTTGGAGGAACACACACCTATGTTTCCTGAAAAACAAAACCAAAAAATTCCAGTCTCAAGTCTCTGTATGTCTCTTTCATTGTTCTGATACGTTGATGCCATAACTAGCTGCAAACATGCGTTATCTTTTCTCAGTTGGGTAAGGCAGTCGTAAAAACTTAGCAAGGGCAAAACCGGGGTCTTTGGCAAGTACAACAGAGGCATCCCTAATTGATAAGGTCTGTATGGGGAGCTGGAAATTAGTTCATATTCAATTCCCACCCAAAATAACAGGCAGTTGCCAGAAACTCTTCCATCTAAAAAGATCCCCAGCTTGCAATTCACGGCTGGGTCTGCTGAGTTTCCAGTTATCCACTCCCTGGAGCACGATCAAAGAACATCTTCTTCTCCTTCCCTGATTCTCTCCTTCCTTCCTTCCTTCCTTCCTTCCTTCCTTCCTTCCTTCCTTCCTTCCTCCCATTCCCCCTCCCTCCCTTCCTTTCTTCCTTCTGTAATTCAATTGTCTTAACAACAACAAAAAAGGGCAATAAATTCTAAAGACAGCTAAAGGAAGCTCAAATGTATGCTTTTCAAATGGAGTTTCCAGAAGGAAATAGGATGGCACAGTGGTCGAGAATCTCCGAAGAAGAGCAGGTGGCCCTGAGCCCTGGTGCCTTAGCTCCAGTCAAGTCACTTAGCCTCGGGGAGCCTGTGTTTGTTCATCTTTAAGGTGTAGATAAGAAAATGTAGCAAATTGGATTGTTATGTGGCTTAAATGAGAAAATGCTACATGAGACACGCAAGACCCGGCACACAGAGGCGTTCAAGGGATGTTTAGCGAGTGTCGCTTTGACTTAGAGAGGATCCACCGGAATTTCCTTAAGTCTTCTGTAACTTTCTAGAAGTCCACTTTCATATCCAGTGACACCAGCGTGACAAAGAGGAAGAGGGTATCAGTTTATTTCGGGGAGGCGATGACAAATTAGCCAAGCCTCACTCAGGTGATAGAATCGGAAATATTCTTTGAAGGACCTCCCCAGGGTAAATATAGTGGAAGTGCTCTCTTTGTAGGGAATAAGAGAGAAAAACAGACTCATCTTTCTCAGCAGAAAGCATATCAAGAGGAAGAACAAAAATTGAACTACTTTCAAGCTCTTGCAGGTTTCAGTAGCTTGGACCCATGGTCTTCTTTAGGACGGTGGTTTTTATCCTTTGGTGTGCAGATACGCCATTCAACGTGCACACAACTTGCCCCAGGAGAGACTCCCTGGGTCAGGATCTCCGGAGGTGAGGCCCGCACATCTGAATTTTTTAAAGCTGCAGAGGTGATTTGCACACATTGCAGGCTGGAAACGACTGTTCCAACATCTCCAAGAGATTGAGTTGAGATATGGAGACGCACCCACAAGGTTTGTGACTATTATCTACAAAGCAGTCAAAGCTTCAGGAGACACGTGTGGGTCGTGGGGATGAACACCGGACTCAAGAGTCTGTGGTCCTCCTGTTCCATCTCTCCTGCAGAGCAACCATTGATTAATCCCCTCGTGCCCTCCTTCCTTCTTCTTTACCTTCGACAAGGGTTCAAGGGGCTGCTTCTTGCAAAGGACAACTACCCTACCACATGGGCACCAAGATGGCCCCATTGTCCAGGGCTTATGACAAAGACAAAGAAGTCCATGGCCTGGTTCCTTTCTCTACGACACCAAATTAACGTGATTCTGACCTCCGTTCTTCGGGTTGCTGCACCCAGGATGCCACGGGGCCTGTGCGGGGGGCGTGCTGCGAGCGGGGGAGGGTCTCATCAACATCAGAGGGACCTCATTATAAGAGAATACTGACACAAACCCACACGGGGCAGAGACAAACAAAAAGGGGGTGAGGGAAGTAAACCTTCGGAAAACAGTTCAAGCTGGGGAGTTAAAATAGAATTTTTACCAAGTAAGCTGTAGTCAATTTTCTTGAGGTTTTGGTCACAAAATTCACCAACGGTCAGTTTTCTGGTCTGGTGATGAATAAAGAACGTCTAACAAGCTATCACAAGAAAGACTGTACTAGAATTTTCATCCACTCCAAGAACCGTGGATTCCCCTGGGGGACGACTTGAGAAATACTGAGACAGAGGAAGCAAGTTTGGGTCCACCGTGAATAGACACCTGACAGGCACTTCCGTGGGAGGGAATTGGGGTCAAGGCCTGGCGTACTCATGACACATTTGAGGAGGCTCACCTCAGAAATCATGAACCAAGGCTGCGATGACCTAAGAGTTCTTAGGTCTACGGATCGTGTTGGAATTCGGGAACGAGTGCTGAGCCATCCCGGGAACTGGAAGCTCTAACTGGCGTGGAGTCCTGGAGCCTCCAGGACGGACCGCTGTGCTCC
The DNA here is from genome assembly GCF_002007445.2 of Ailuropoda melanoleuca. NCBI lineage: Eukaryota > Metazoa > Chordata > Mammalia > Carnivora > Ursidae > Ailuropoda > Ailuropoda melanoleuca. The sequence continues at coordinate 6,597,158 of NC_048232.1, read as the reverse complement.
AAGGAGCACTCAATGAACCTGAACTTTGGGGGTTTTTTTCATCTGAAACAAACAAACAAACAAACCTCAAGGGTTGTCAGGAAGACCAAAGAATGCAACAGGTATGAAAACGTTTCAGAAGAGAAAGGTGAAGGATTATTACATTATGAGCTTTAATTCGCACCTGACTTGCCTCTTCAGTGGTCAGGACAGCAGCTCTGAGCCTGCACTGCTTCTGTTCTGGTGGGAGGACCCGAGGTGCTCTCGCGAAGGGGGGGGCATTGGGCTGACATTTTGGGAGAAGCTAAGAAACCTTGGAAGTTGGTCACTTTCTATGAATTTGGGGAAGTGGGCAAAAATGAGGAGACTTCTACCTTATTTACGGGAAATACAGAACCTGAAGATCTTTGTTTCAGGAGACCCTGTAAATACCCGTGAACTAGGCTAGGAGAACCTTCTCTGTAAGTTTTCCTTTGTTCCTATGACCCTGCTCTTGTTTTAGTAATTCAAATCGTCATGCTTATAATGGAGCTATTTTACCCCCACATCCAGGACAGAACTTAAACAGACCTGTTTTCCATTGAAACCAAAAACAGGAACAGTGATACCTGATCTTTGATTTTCAGGATTCCATACTTAAACAGTAACGAGTTGTTGGAATGGCAGAAGGATGATCTAGCAGTTTCTGCAGACTGGCTCATGCCCATCTCCTCCAGCCTCCCTCAGGGGCCACTTCCGTGTTACAGGGAGCGGGGAGGGGAGATTTCTGTTAATGGGCACGTGACGGTTCATTTTCTGTGTCAGCGTGGGTGCACGTGGTGGTGCCCAGGTACGTGCTCGAACGTTATTCTGGATGTGCCTGGGAGGGCGCTTGTGGATGACAATACTGTTGAAGTTCATAGACTTAGAATAAAGCAGATTGTCCTCCACAATGTGGGTGGTCTTCATCCCATCAGTGAAGACCTGGATGGAAAAGAAGAGTGAGCCTCCTCCAAGCAGAAGTGGATTCGGCCATTGGATGGCCCTCGGACTTCATCTGCCTCGTCGGCTCTCCCTGGGTCTCCAGTCTGCCAGCCCATTCTACAGATCTGGGACTGGCCAAGCCTCTATAGTCAAGAGCCGTTTTCTTAAAATAAATCTCCTACTATCTGTATACACGTCCTATTGGCTCTGTCTCTCCCCAGAGCCCTGACGGATACAGAGGGCCAGATGAACTCTATGTTGGGCCAAACAGAAGCAATTGCTCCGGATTCGAATCCCGAGCTGCTGCCGAAGGGACAGAGGCGGGGTGCAAGGCAGGCGGTGTGCGGGCTCAGACACGGCCGGGACCTTGAACTTGCAGAGCTGCAGCTGGAATGATGATGGGATCGCAGCTCCCTGGTGGCCCAATTCTGCATTGTGACTTTGGGAGTCGTTCCTGGAAACTCCACGTCGAGTTTCTTCAATTTCTCCCGCCTTACACAATGAGCCCGGGAGTCATTTATCGCCTGTAATCAATCCTTCTCTGCTTAGACGTTGCTCTTGGCAAGTGAACCCTGACCAACGGGGCACGTTGGTCATTTAAGCTCCTGGAAGTGCTATTGTTAGCGGGACACCAGAGGGGCAGGGGTCTGACAAAGAACCTTTATGAGGGTCCATGTGAGGGACATGAAGCTGAAACTCCGAGGAAACAGAAACTCCACACCCGTGTCTCTTGCTATGATGTAAAGATGAGCTCTGCCCAAACTGGATCTCAACTCTACTCAGCATCGTCTCCAAACACCACCAGGAAGAACCCCAGCGTCTCCCTGGTTCCACTTCAGACCATATGAGTAGCATTCCCACGGTGGCATCCGGGGCAAGATTCACTGGGCGACGAAGCAAAAAGGGAAGGGAACAGAGCTGCTAAACCACCGTTTGTAGGCTTCTCCCATCAGAATAGTCAGCGTCGGTCTCCACAGTGGAAAATGTGGCTTCTCCTTCCCTGGCTTAAAAAAATTCAAACTTTATATTGGCAGCCAGTTCTTCAATGGCAATCCCATTTTATTTAAATGATCCAGTCTTTTCCCATTATTCTTTGGCTGAAGAACATGGGCACCATGATTTCCCGGCAATGAAGGCATGGATTTTGCCCCCGTGGTGAGAGCAGGCTGCAAAGTACTGAGGATTTTAGGAGGCCACAGTGTTATTTTCTTCTACCATCTGACTCACTCCACCATGTTTTCATAGTTTTTTTTACAACAGACAGATAATGGATAAAATCCATATTATTTTTCAGTGTTCCACTGGAAGTAACTTTATTCCAGGGCTATTGGTCTATTCTGGCAGATGGATTATAAAGACCAGCCAGGCAAGTCCCGACTACTAGGACTGGCTAGGAAGTACCAGGACACAGTACCCCCACTTAGGCATCAAGGCAAGAGCAGCTATCCTTCCGCTCTCCCTCATATACCACGAATCCTTTGGATTTATAACCCCCAGCAAGGTACACTTCAGCAGCCAAAGAGATCCCTTGAAGACCCGAATCTGATGTGCCCCTGCTCCTTCCAGAATGATCCCTGTAAGGCCCTCCATGCTTTGACTCCTGCTCTTCTTTCTTCTCTGGTCTCGCACCAAACTGCCTTTCCCACCCCATGCTCTCTGCTCTGGTCACGCCACCTGCTTCTCACCCTCTCGCCTACCTTCCAATCCCAGGCCCAGAGCCCACCTCCACTATGCCATGACTCAAAGCAGCCACCACCCTTCTCCTTCACAATACTTCCCATGGGTACAATTTTACGTTTGGTCATGACAATTCTTTGATTAACATCTTTCTCCCCCCAGTGAAGTGAGCTCCACAAACAGGAATCAGGTCCTGCTGTTGCAACTCATTCCATTCCTGGAACCCAGCACAGTGCCTGGCACGTAATAAGTCCTGAGGAGAGACTGTTGAATGAATGAATGAACGAATGCATGCATGCATGCATGAATGAATGAATGAATGAATTGTAAAATAGATGAGTGCTGAGTAACTGATTATACCTAGAAATAAACAGAAAAGGACGGGGCCTAGCATAGTACAGGCCAGGAGCATCCGATGTCTGTTTTTCACAAATCCAAAAGCCGAGTGGAGACTAATTATTTTCTGCATGTTCCAAACCCAGCACAGTGTCTGGCAGGTAGCGGTAAGTCCCAACCAATGTCTGTCGAACTGAACACTTGGCTCATTTCGGACAACCACCGAATCTTCAACAGCTTTCGAAGAAACTGACCAATCCACTTTCCCAGATCAAAGTCAAAGTGCAAGGCAGCATAGCCAGTGAAAACGGATTGAGCTGTTTTCCTAAAGATCTGTTCATTTAATATTAAATGCTATGAGTCAAATAAATAAGGATTGAGGAAAAGGAAAAGCTTATCACCATGACATTAGGTTTTCCTCCTTAAAAAGTGCCTTGGTGGCAAAGAAAGACCAAACATCAATTACAGATTCACTTAGCACCTGCTGATTGCCCACAAGAGCCAGTTTTCTGCCATAGAGCGATGAGTGACAGGTAAATACATAGTTTGTATTTATTTATATGCACAATTCAGTTAATTTTGGTTACAAGGACCACGGAGTGTTTCAGAGACAGAGTCTGCGTGTGCAGAGAACGGGGTCCTGTTCTGTAAGATCCGTTGGGGAAATGGCAGTAAAATGTATGAAAGTGCTCCTATTACTCGTTTTGAATCCTCATAGAGCCAAGAAATACGTTTCCCTAAAAGCCATAATCATGGTGCACCCCTACAGTCTACATGGCGCTGTCCTACCTCACACATTTGCACATGCGTTCAATTCGACGCCACTCACGGGGGCAGACATCTAGGAACGAAGAGAGGATGTAATATAAAATGTACATTATAGTTCTTTATACATTGTGACATTTGTACCAATGACTTCAGTGAAGGAATGAGGTGATGATATCTATATTTTACTTGCTTTTGCTATAACTCTGATCATAAGTAATAAGGCCGTTTTATTTTCACAAAATGAGGAAATTACACAGAGAGCTTAAGGAACATCCCGGGATGAATCAGCCCGTGGATCAACTAGAAATCTGGCCGACGTCGACTTAACCAAACCAATAGCATCTTAGAGATAAGCTGAGGTTACAGTCAGGAAGTAGTTTTGTGCTTGGGGGGGAGGGGGGTCAATGTTAGGTTCATGTCAGTTGACTTTCACGTGTAGTCAGAAATAAGAAAAACTTCTTTTGCGTTAGACGTTATATTATAAACTAAGAAATATGCCCCCCACAGCAGTCACGTTCGCGCTAGTTAGGAGCGTAAAGCAGTGTGATTACCATCTATTAAGAGAAACTGGTAGAACTCTTTTTGTCCTCAGTTCTGCACTGAAAGTGGCCAAATCGGACCAGCTGTCCACAGACGTCTTTCTTCCTTTGGTTCCTTAAAATGTTCCAGGAGAGGAGAAGGAAAAAGAAAAGTCCGAATTCCACCACAATGTTTCCAGATTCACTGAGGTAGGAAAATTCCTTGACAAGGATATGAAGGCAGAGGGCCCGAACCTGTCCCCTTCCAACTTTGTCGAGTCTTTTTTCTTATTGTTATTAATCACAAGACCAAAACCTTTGAAGTGATCTTCATTTTCTCCCCTGGGGGACGGAGGGTCTCCCTGGGGCCTGATCCGTTTCAGCAAAAAATGTGAACCCTGTGGCATTGTGATCAAGCGAGCCCATTGTATCCAAACCAATCCAGAAAACAAGTCTGTTGTGGGGGGGGATCTTTAAAGTGGCTTATTCAGGGTAAGTATACAAACCTTAGGGATGCCTAGATCACTGAATGTGTATAAGACTCACAGAGAAATTTATACGAGCATTTTCTTAATGTCACTTCCAGTTGAATATTTAGATTTCTCAACAAAAGGGCCCGAACTCTGTCAGTTAGGTCCTCCATCAAGGAGCCCATCTTCCAAAGGAAAAAATAAAGTAAGACGAAACCAGAGAGGGAGACAAACCATAAGAGACTCTTCATCACAGGAAACAAACTGAGGATTGCTGGTGGGGTGGGGGATGGAGGGGTGGGGTAACAGGGTGATGGGCATGAAGGAGGGGACGTGATGTAATGAGCACTGGGTGTTATATAAGACTGATAAATCATTGAACCAGTAATACATTACATGGCAATTAATTGAATTAAAATAAGTTAAAAAAAAAAAAAAGGAGCCCATCTTCCTCCCAGGGCTGGCTGACCAGCAGGGTGCTCTTGGGTTGAAGACCAGTGCTCCCAGGATGACCCTGGACCTGCACCTCGAGATTGCCTCGAAAGGAGGTACACGCGGTGTCCTGGGGGAGGTCTCCTGACCCTCTGCCATTGAAAGGCAGAATAAATACGTATTTATTGTCCTGCCTCGAAATTCTTGCTCTGCCGTGTTGTTACTGTTCATAGAGATCGACCCTCCAGCCCCTTCCAACTGCCTGCTTCCTCCAGGCAGGGCACCTGGCTGGACATCGCAGACTCGAGGGGGATCTCCAGCTCATTTTAACCAAAATATGCAAACAGCTCACTTTTAATAGGATTTCTCTATGAGGTAAACAAATAAATAGTGTCTTTGGGTTACCTTTGCAGATATGAAAAATAAACTGGAGTTATGAGGTCCATCCGCCCAGCTTCCACTGTCCATCATCTGTCAGGCATGTGTCTCTCTCCCTCTCTCTCTGTCTCTCTCTCTATCTCTGTCTCTGTCTCAATCTCTGTCTCTATCTCTGTCATCTCCTTGGTTAATTGAAATGACCGCAATCAGTTGACTCTTCCGATGACTGAACTTACATTGGGAAATTCACCCCATACTGTCCAAGCTGTTCACACTCATTCCCGCTTCCCCACACCTTCCTTCTTCAACTTAAAAAGCAAAATCAAAGGGGCGTCTGGGTGGCTCCCTCGGTTAAGCACTGGACTCTTAATCTGAGCTCAGGTCTTGATCTTAGGTTGGTAGGTTCAAGCCCCGCCGGGGCTCTGCCCTGGGTGTGGTGTCTACTTAAAAAATAATAAGTAAGTAAATAAATAAATAAATAAATAAATAAATAAATAAATAAGAAGTGAAATCAGTTTTGGAAAGCAGCCGAAACGAGTGCTTGGAACAAATGTTGTTCCAAATGCTCCATCGCCGGGGAAAGCAGGGCTGCAGGCAGAGGGCGCGTGGCACGGGACAGGTGGCGCTGGTGGAGACCACGCAGGAACAGGGATGGGCGGTGTGTTTGCTTGAATTCGTCTCCTGAATGTGTCAGGGAGTCTTCCTGTGGAGCGGGGAGGCGTCGCCATGGTAATGTTGATATTAACGCGGGTGGGCTTGCCGAGGTGGTCTGGGGAGAGCAGTCACCCTGCATCTCACCAGCTTGGCCGTCTAGCAGGAAGAGGAGCCCCTTCCCCAGCCTCCGAGATCCCCCCGCCCCCACTTCCAGGTTGAGAGGTGATCATTGGCGTGAAGGGTCTGGTCACCACTGCGCACCAAGGACAAGTGCGATTCTTTGTGCATCTGAAATAATCAGCCCTTATACCTCCGCCGCCCCCCCCGCCCCAAATATGTTAGAGGAAACTTTGAAAAGGACAATTGTAAAAGAGATACAGTGACAGCCTATTCGGGCTGGAGGGCACAGAACAGTTGAAAATCAAGCTCCTGTAAGAGAGACAAGGGACAAAGGCAGTCAGCAGAAAGGAAGGGAGAGCGTGCGGGCAGCCGAGGGTCGAGGCCAGGGAACCCCCAGAAAGGCCGAGCTTTCTCCCTTGTGGCAAAAGCGGCCCGGACACCTTCCCGTGGGAATGCACGTTCCAGCGTGCCCACTCGGGCCTCGGGGCTCAGGCCCAGGGAAAGGCCTTGAAACATGAGCCTCGGTCACCAACAGTAACATCCAATGTGGCTTTATGACTTCCAGATGACGGTCTTCCCCAGACGCACCGTGGTGGCCGGAGCTCCGCGCGCCCACCCGGGGAATGGGGGGATGCCCCCCTCGTCCCAGTTGCGCGTCCTTGACGGGCCGGCAACCGGGAATAAAGCGCACAGACCTAAGAAGCACTGTCCGCGCAGAGGCACAGGTCACGGAAACTTAGGGAGGGTCTCCTCTTCTGTCCTCCTTGCCTTCTGTCCACCTCCAGGAAATCACAAATCCCTCACGTACACTGCTTCCTTGCTCCAAACCGAGCCTTGCAGCTAAGAAGCCTGGGATCTTCGTGGGCATTTTGTACTCAAAGGGCTCTTTGGTGTATTTATTTATTTTTTTAACTGATAAGTTATTTCTAAGGAACTGTTGCCCTCTAGCTTTCAAGTCTTAAAATTGGGTTCCAATTTTAAGAGCGCTGCTGCAGAGGGCAGATAAACGGGTGGATATCACCATCTAGTGGCTTAAAGTCATAAGGCAACCTGAACCGAATTAAAAACTGTAAGGCCGATGATGGGTAGTAAGGAGGGCATATACTGCACGGAGCGCTGGGTGTTATACGCAAATAATGAATCATGGAACATTGCATCAAAAACTAATGATGTACTGTATGGTGACTAACATAACATAATAAAAAATTATTATTAAAAAAAACTAAAAGGATAATGGATCCTCGCTCCTAGCTCAAGATGACACTCATGGATATATTTATTTCACTATCGGTAGATTTCCCGCTTCCTTTCTCGGTAGTAGAGCTACTTTCTATCTCATCATCTATATGTACATCCTCTCTCCGTAAAGGAGGGCTCAGAATACAGCCCACTGTCTGTTATTAAGATGATATATCTCTAATAGATTTTTAAATTAATACATTGGCTATAAAATTATAAAGTAGCCAATTCTTATCCTCTCTGTAATCCCCACTGGGGATGTGGGAGGCTAGAGAGCACACGTGGGCATACACGTGGGACATGGGGTCAGGAACTTACTGATTCAGCAGGAACCAGGACGGTTATGACCTGGGACTGCGGCGCAGTGAACCAGGAGGCACACGGGTGAGCCGGGGAGCCTCAGAGAGACACCGACCTGCCTGCTGTTGACTTCATTTCATTCAGTCATTTACTAAATGGCATTAATTCTTTTCTATTGCTGAGTAAAAGATGTGATTCGTTCCCGAGCATGGAAGTGCTCTGTAGGACTTGAAAAGCTGCTACGATTTTGTAACCCAGGTGGGGGTGGGCAGTGAGCATACTGCATTCCAAACCTTTTAGGAAAGGACATTTCCAGGTGCCAAGGACCCCCAGTGTCATCCTCACCCACAGTGATTGCTTCCTCTTTGGATTTCCCTTGAACTGTGGCATCATAGGCACTCACATCACTCCTCTGAACATTCTAGTTATGTTTCCCTGCTCTCAATCTCCATCACGGCCTAGGCTTCTATTTTTTTAGTTAAAAAATGGAAAGATCTCCAACAGCTTGAGTATAACCTCACACTACAGGGCAGTACACTTAAAAATGATTAAGCTGGTAAACTTTAGGTTATGTGGTTTTTCGAAAAGCGCAATGAAAAAAATTTGTGGACCTACTAGATTCTGGAAACTTTAAAACTGTTATGAAAAAATATCTTATGTGGGAACAACAAAACGATCCAATTTTAAGCAACAAAGCGAACTTGCCTTTCTCCACCTCACCGACCTTGACATGCTCTTTGGGTGGGAAATCTACAACAGCTACGTTCAATGGCCCTTGATTAATGTGTCGCAGGAATCTCAGAATTAAGCCGTGTGCCTCGCTGATCCGCCTGTTTCTGGGGGGCAATGTGGCAAGTTGGGCGGGGACTGTTTTCCAGAACAAACCTAAACATCTTTGCAGTCTCCCCAGGTGTTCTGGAATGTTCATGATCTCATGGCTGATCTCACGGCTGCCTCCTTCCCAGCATTTGTGTCTTGGATCACCCCCAGTCCCCACTCTGCAGGTCTCTCTACCACAGCGTCAGGCTTTCTTGACTGTCTTCACCGCATTCAATGACAGCTGCAACTATCTCTGTATTTGGACTTGAAGGGTGTCAGGCTGTCCACGCTGGAGGGCACATTCTAGAAGAGCTGAGTTCCTGTCCGTCTTGGCCCCCACTGTGTCCCCACTCCTGGTGACAGTGCCTGGACCTTATACATTGCTGGGGGGTGTGCAGAATGTAAACCCTTATTGAAGGCCATCTGACCTCCGCCAAATACAAATGCCTTTGTCCTTTGATCCAGCAATCCCATTTGTGGGCATTTATCCTTACAGATTCGATCGCACATGTTTGTATAAAAGGAGTCACTGTGACTTTGTTTGTCTTCCAGTAACAAAAAATTAGAAACAACCCATGCTTGTCAGTAGAAAACAAGTTGAATAAACTATGGTACATATGGTAATGGAATACTACACGGCTATAAAAAATATTGAAGACGCTATCTGGGTGCAGACATGGAAAGATCCAGGTACAAAACAGGATACATAGGGCACTTCATAACACACAAAGCAAGATTTAGGTATTTATATTTGTTTATAAATAAGAAACAAGAAAAAATGCCTACCAGTGTGGGGAGCTTTCTCAGTTTGTATCTTTTTAATCTCATTTTGAACTCTGAGTTGTGTAAGTGTATTATGTATTTTTTTTAAAGTGCTTGCCTGGCACATGGCAGGTGCTGAGCTGATTATGTTGAAAGAAAGACCGGATTAATGAATAAGCCTGAAAGTTTGGAAGGAATACAGAAGACTAGACAGGCGGAGGTGGCCATCGTAGCTCACTTCGTGTGGCCTATAGAGAATGAGGATCTCTCATTACTCAATGTTCTGAAGAGCGTCCCTGAGGCGGACCTTATGGTTACAGAGGTGGGTCCAAGTCTACACCTCTGGGTGGGGAAGGAACTTACGGTCAAGGTGAGGGAGTCGGTGGCAGGCTCGCACTCATCATCCATCCGTTTGCTCAAGAAATACATGCCCGGTGTTGACTTGGTGCGAGGTCCTGCACCGAGCCCTGCGTACGTAAGGAGGGCAGGGCGGACGCGGTCCCTGTCCTCAGGGAGCTCACGATCTAAGGCAGACAGGACTCTGGGGGCATTCTGAGCCAGCAGCCCTGGTTTCGTTTCTAGCCTGCCCAGCTCTGTTTCGGGTGAGTGCCCTGGGGACAAGGGAGCAAGAGGACGAGGCAATCAAAACGGAGGGTGCAGCTCTCAGGGGTTATAAGCAGCGAGCAGGGTAACTTTATTACCCTCGAACAGGGCGCACCAACTCATGGGGGCTGGAATCTCTCACCTCTCACCTGTTTCCTCTGGGAGAAAAGGAGACTTCCAGGACATTGGAACAGACCAGGAGGAAGCACCCTGGTGACCATGTTGGGACAGTGTGAGGAAAACAGACGTGTGGCATTTCTCGGGGCACTTGAGCATCCCGGGAACCAGCAGGTCTCACAGCCAGAAGAAGGACACCCACTGCTGCCGACATTTTTCAAAGCCCCCCATGCCCACTCACATCCCACTCCCCGTGCTCTTCTGCTTTGGGCTAAGGACGGAACTTTTGAAGGTAACACTCCCATGGTCTTTCCAGGCTTGCAAGCATGAAAATGTAGTTGGATATATTTATTGTAAACTGATCAAACTCACAACATAACAGCCTGGAAGAGACACACGACGAATGATAAATGGCTTGACTTTGTATCTTCCAAAAATGAAAGAAATGTGTGCGCTTGGATGAAAACCGGTCCTCTATTGGAGATGTGTGTTTGAGACCCACCTCAACACGGTATCAGCAATCCTGATAAGATGGAAAGCCTTCCCTGGGATCTTGGCTCTCAGGTTCATTGACAGAATCAGATTTAGAACGAGCTTGCAAGCAAAGCAAGAATATGGGCGTAAAAACACGGCAGAGGGAGAGATGGTTCTTGAAATTTGAATTATTCTAATAGAATTATTAGCATTATTATAGAATAGAAGCTAATTTAAAAACATCCCTTTCTATCGTAATTATCTTGTGCACAGCTCAAAGAAATGACCAAAATCAATAAAAATATTTCCCATAGCTATTTACTGTCTATCATTTTCAGATGCTTCAGTCCGCGTCATCACAAGAGCCTATGAGGGGCATTATCCCCTCCTTTTTATTTATGGCCCAGGGCATAGTGTTAACAAAAACTCAGTCTTTTGGCACCAAATCTTCTGCTCTTTCCGCCACACCGCATGCACAACCTCAAAATGGTACCTCTGTGTGGTGACTGTCGTCCACTTTCTCACTACACTCGCTCACTGTAAAGGTCACGGCTGTCCGTACTTAGAACTCTGAACTTGACCGGGCACTGCTCTGGGCAGTGGGAAGAAGGAAGTGGAAGGTGGCCAGCTTTCTACTGTTCTTTTCGTTTGCACGAAGCCGTGGCTATGGTTGCCCTTGCACAGGGCACACACTTACTGAGACAATCAGTGTCCCAAGGCCAGAGACCATCTCTATCTCACTGGCCACCGTGCACACCGCCTGGAACGTAGCTAGATGACGAGTAAGTAAATAAACCCCCTGGACTCCGCAGATGATCTGGGAACGAAGCCACAGAAATTTGGTGGCCGTTATACAGAGTGTGGGGAAGAAGGAAAACCTAAAGAAGGAGATTTTTGACAGCATCTCAACTCTGTTATTGATTTATACCCTCACTCTTTTCAAAGGTAGACTTGAAGGAACCACGTCACCTTTTCTCCAAGCTGATGTGGCTTTGTAACCTAGATGGCAATGAACTCATTTACCTTTCAAGACACCTTCAAACATATGCTGTTTGAGCTAAGAATTAGGCTCAGAGAGAAATGGTTTGCCCAAAGCCATACAGATGGCGGGCCGCGCAGCAAGACAGTCCCAACATTTTCTGACTCAACCCAGCGTTATCATTCTACTTCTCACTGCTCTCCTCTCTCAGGGGCTCTTGAGACAAAACCTTAGACTCTCCTGGAAGCAGAGGGTGAGAAAACAGATGGCCCTGTCTAAAGATTCTGTAATATGGGGCGCCTGGGTAGCACAGTCATTAAGCGTCTGCCTTTGGCTCAGGGCGTGATCCCGGCGTTCCAGGATCGAGTCCTACATCGGGCTCCTTCGCTGGGAGCCTGCTTCTTCCTCTCCCACTCCCCTGCTGTGTTCCCTCTCTCGCTGGCTGTCTCTCTGTCACATAAATAAATAAAATCTTTTAAAAAAAAATAAAGATCCTGTAATATTAGGTAGGTGGAAAGCTGATTTCTACCAAGGGTCCCCTCGACCCGCACTGTGGGCAGGAGAAAAGGCACGACCAGGAGTTTATTAAGTACCGCTACTCACTGCCCGGACGGCTGGTCGTTTCACGCTGTTGGCTAATGGCAAGTGACAGGTTCGTGTCTGGCTGGCGATACGGTAATTGAGTGAGATAAGATGACAAAAAAGGCAGAAAGCTAATGATGTGTTGCCTTGTTGAGCTAAAGCTTGCCACGCCTCATTAGATTTAACAGAGTTATCGAGTCAGAGTAATTATCAGAGACAGTAAAACTGTTGTATTAAAAGATAAAAAAAAAAGCCAGTATCAAAGAGAAATAATTAAGTGCTTAATAGGGCATTCGCTGAGCTGCTTGGTCCAGTGATCAGACTCTGCCAGGTTGCAGAGGGGGCCTTCCGCTCTGTGGGACCTCATGCTAAGTCCTATTTTGGACCACAACCTCTTTTGTTTATAAGTTTTTTATTGTGGTCAATTACACGTGACATCAAATTTACCGTCTTAGCCATTTTTCTGTGTTCAGTTCTGTGGCATTAGTTACATTACACACATCATTTTACAATCATCGCTACCATCTACCTTCGGAACTTCTTCATCTCACAAAACTGGAACTCGGTCCCCGTTAAATAAGAGGTCCCCATTCCCCCCACCCACAACCCCTGGCAGCCCCCCTTCTGCTTTCCATGTCTATGACTCTGACTGCTTCTGATGCCTCCTACAGGCAGAATTCTACTGTATTGGTATTTTTGTGACTAGCTTCTTTCACTTCGTATGTCCTCGATGGAATTTCCCTCCTGTTTGAGGCTGAATAACATTCCGTTGTGTGTATATATCACATTTTGCTCACCCATTCATCTGGTGATGGACATTGGGTTGCTTACACAATTTGCCTACGGTGAATCACGCTGCTGTGAACGTGGGCGCCCACATACCTCTCCAAGACTCTGCTTCCTCTTCTCCTGGGTGTATATCCAGAACTGTTGTTGCAGGATCGTGTGGTAATTCGATTTTAATTTTTTTCAGGAGGCACCATACTATTTTCCACAGTGATCAGATCACCTTACAAGTCTGCCAATAGTACACAAGGGTTCCAATTTCTCCATATTCCCGCCAATTCTTCTTTTTTTCCTGGAGTTTTTTTGTTTGTTGGTTTTGTTTTGTTTTGTTTTGTTTTGTTTTGTTTTGTTTTGTTTTGCATAGTAGCCCTCCTCACGGGTGTGAGGTGGTCGGGTCATACACTGTTGGACACACTCCAAGTGAACAGCGGGATCCAAGTTAAGGAATCCACATGGGGAAAAAAAAATCAAGGTCATCCTTCATAAGCTATATCAAAGGAAATTTAGTTCTGTTTAATTCACATTTATTGGTCTCCTGATTGCGGGGAAGATGTCCATCTATGTCAAGAAGCTCGTAGTCCCAAGAAAGAAATGAGCTTAGGGAGATGAAAATATCTCTGCGGAGTTGTATTTATGACACGGGAGCTCCCCTACCCACTGCAGCATTTCATGAAGCAGAAATGCCACCGAGTTGGGTTGGCCTATGAAGCCCTACTTACGAGTAGCTATCTAACGGAATAAGGCATTCCCCTCTGTTCTCTCTCTCTCTCTCCCTCTTCCCTTCCTCACCACCTAATCCTCTCTCTTGTTCCCTCTACCACAGCACGTGCCCAAGTCTTTAGGGCACCATTCCCGCCACAGGGACTGCTTGACCCTGGGGGTACCTTGAAGTGACGGGACTTCCAGGGGTCTATGTCCTCACCCACCACTGCCTACAGCAGCCTTCATATCAGCAAGATCAAGACTTGACCCTTGGCACCACCAGCCCCAGTTTATGCCCCCACGCAACTTTTCCCATACTCTTCCCGGCTCATCCTCTTCCTTCCAGTAGGTTCTCACTATTCCCAGGAAGGCCTTTGCTATACTGTTGCCCCAACTTCTAGCACTTTCTCCACCTCTTGGACCCCCTCCAAGCATATTATTAGAACCTGTCTTCAACTGCTTCGATGCCTTCAATCAGCCCTCTTCCAACTTCCTGCAGATTAAATCAGGGTCTACTTTAGAACTGCACCGTATACTCCACACATCGGTTCCTTGCTGTTCCGTTGGTGAGAATCCCAGCCACCAGTTTGAGTGAACAGGCCACAGGATCAGGCATCCCACATCATTTCCTCAGTCCTTCTCCGGGTGCCGGCCACTCAGGAGGTGCCTGGAAAAGACACGAATTAAGTGGACGTGAAGTTTCCACAATATAGTTTCTACAGGATGACCTTGACTGTTTTATGTGGATCCCATTATGCACTTGGAATCTACTTTTTTAATCTATTATTATTTTTTTATTTACATTCAATTAATTAACATATAATGTATTATTGGTTTCAGAGGTAGAGTTCAATGATTCATCAGTCTTATATAATACCCAGCATTCATTACATCACATGCCCTCCTTAATGTCCATCACCCCGTTACCCCATCCCCCCACCCTCCCAACAACCCTCAGTCTGTTTCCTATGATTTAGAGTCTCTTATGATTTGTGTCCCTCTCTGATTTTGTCTTGTTTTATTTTTCCCTCCCTTCCCCTATGTTCCTCTGTTTTGTTTCTTAAATTCCACATATGACTGAGACCATGTGAGAATTGTCTTTCTCTGATTGACTTATTTTGCTTAGCATAATACCCTCTAGCTCCATCCACATCATTGAAATGGCAAGATTTCATTCTTTCTGATGGCTGAGTAATATTCCATTATATATATATATATATATATATACATA